>NW_026623517.1:336660-364610 GCF_030028575.1 Malurus melanocephalus | reverse complement strand
GAATCCTCTCCAGAGCCTTATCCCTGTGTTATGCAGTAGAAGGGGCAAGGAATGGCTTTGCAATTCACTGAAGGTTTCATTTTCCAACTCAATTTCTGGATCTATTTGGTAAAGATTAGCAGCCTTGCTTTCCATTTTGAGATATAGTGAGCCCAGCTGCCTCTCAGGTCATTTGTTCTGTGGTTTTATTGCTCTAGGATGTCAGAATTCGAATTTTGATCTCACAGTTCATATTTTGATTTGAACTGTTTCCATTTCTTTGAATCCATCGTTGCTGGCCTCGCTAGATATCTTCATCATGCAGCATGGGAAATACAAATCTGTGCAGAACTAAAGGGAAGACTGTTATGACTGCACATAATTACAAAAGARCCATTTCCATAAGTTGCAATTTACATTGTCAGATAATTCTACATATCTTGATGGTTTCAGGAGACGAAGTTTCTGAAGTCTCTTGTRCGTGGATGACTGGGAATCAAACACATCGCTTTTTATACTGATTTTAGATCATGCAAAGTGCAAAATTCCTTTGTGTATGTATTTTTTTACATGAGCTCAGAAACAGGCATTCAATAGATTCTGTAGAAGTGTTGTGTTGGGGAATAATACATTCACAAGACTAATAATATCAAATATTAGTTCTGTGTAAAAAAACCCTTCAATAAATTATTCAAAGTAATCTCTTTTCTCTGCATGTAGGTTGTGAGAACACTGACTTGCAAAAACTMTTTCACTATTCAGAGTACATCTGGCTTTTCAGAGTGCTTAAATATTCAGTATTCACCTGTATCTACTCCCTTGTCTGAATTCCCTGATTTAACAAATGTCATTTGTGAACCTGCTTTGTAATAATAATATTGTACACACCAAAACTGACATAATTATGCTGGTAAAAGTAGAGAGACAATTACAATTCCATGAAAATGCCAGGTTTTTCTATTAAATCATGAAATGCATATTAAAATGTAATAGATCTCTAAATTAGAAAGGAAACAACTGGAAATCCAGCCCACAAAAACTGAAACACAGATTATACTGCAGACARCCACAGCACTTGAGGCCGGAAGAAGCTTTCTAATGCACTGCACAATTTTAGTACCAACAGAGAGTCTAAAAATAAAACTGTCGAAATATCTTAGTGCCTCCCACAAAGTGTTGCAGATATTTTAGTAGCAGGGCTCATGGAAAAGGCATTCAGGCCTGATCCCCCAACCCAGTGATGACAAGGAGATTTCACATGTTACTTTGATTACRCTTTATGCTTGAAAGTTTGTGGAAATATCAGTACAGCTCATCAGCATTCCTACTGGAAAAGGACAAGGGAGACACAGAAGGAAGTGAGACAGGGAGGGAGAGCTACAGTTATTGCCTTTGAACAGAGAGTTCTGAAACTGCCTGTAAAAAAATCATCACTGAGTAAAACTATGAATTTTAAAAGCAGAGAACAATGACTATGTTTTATCTTCTCTTATTTCAGGAGGATAAAATATAAAGAATAGAGGTCCATTTAAAGTCATGGGGAATTGAACAAACTATGATATTTCACATTTTTTATTATTAAAATTATATGGAATGAGACACCACTCAGCAGTACCCTGAGCTCCAAGAAATCTGGATAACAGGTTTTGGGCTCAGATTAGCGAGAACTGGGAATTCGTTTCTCCTACAACAATGTATAATGCAATTATTTGTCAAAAAAACTCAGRTTGTTTTGAACCTTGAGAGTAAAAAAAGAGAGTGAAGGAGAAAAATATGAATTTGATATCCAGACCAATAATATGAATATTCAGCGCACAAATTCATGAGATGCACTCAGATTGAGGTCTGATCTCATGGTTATTTGATGAGAATTGTATCCAATAAAATGTGCATGCCTTACAGTTCTTTCCCTCAGGAAGAAAGGCAGAACACTTCCTCATTTTTATTTTAAATTTGTCCTTGCATAAGTGAAAAATTCTTCAATTAAGAGAAAGAAAACAACTCTAGGTCTGCTAGAGCAAGCAAAGAGCAAGAGGAACCTTCTCTGTTTAACTTGACAGCATCCATCAGGATGGAGGGAACATTTCTTCTCTTTGTCCTGTAKCCCAGCAGGATTGGCCACTGGGCAGCATGACACCTGTCACAGGTATATCTAAGAACAGGGAATCCATTCAGAAAATGGAATTTTCCAAGTCTGGAAAAGAAAATAAATAAATGAGAGAATTACAGATGGTGATAATTCCTGACACTTTGAGTGGTACTCTTAAAAGCAAATTGTATTATTACTATCTGATAATAATGGTAGATTGTTGGGTGCTACTACATCTGATAAAGAGCATCACAATATGTCTCCAGTCCTTAGTGACATATATTAGGAAAATTGTCACAGGAAGAACTCCAGAAATTAGAACTTGTCTGTCCTTATAAACATATTTTCCTTAGGGTAGACTGGCAAAGTTCTCTGAATTCACTGATCTTACCAGTTAAAAAATTATAGTAATAGACTGAATGTCTGTACTGAACTCCTAAAACTTGTTATTAAYGCAACTTTTTCCAAGCATTTTGCTTATTTAAGCCAGTACTTTTTCCACTTTCCAACTTTAACTGAAAGAGAAAGCTCTCCACATAAATTACATCATCTGGAAGTTGTCTTCTAATATTCAGCCTTTGCTGCTGTATTTCCCTGAAAAGGGCTGTCACCTACACTGTAAATCCTTTTTAAGCCAAATCACTAAGTTCACTGAATGCACATAACTCCAATTAACTGCAGCCTGCTGGCTCAAAAGCAATTTGGTCTTTCATTAATTACTCAGGTAAACACAGAAAAAGCTCTTTTAGCTTGCCTGAATTCACAGAACAAACAACCTCCCCCACCCCATCTTTGATGATCCACGACAATTTTGTCTTTTGATGCTTATCACTTGGTTGTTCAATAAAATGTAATTAAAAACAAAAGCAACATCCCCCTATCACCAGCCCTGAGTTGCAGTTAATTGTCAGGCTTTCCAACTCACTCTCACAGTGCAGAGCTCATTGCACTTTAGGTCACAAGACTATTTGTTTAATCTCTTTCCTTGTAGATTGACTCTCCTGAGTCTCACAATGGGATTTCTGCAGGTGAAATTCAATTGCAGCTTCTGGGAGGCTTTTTTTTTTCTTGTACTGAACATATGCAAAACCGAAAGGATTATGCGTGTTTTTTATTCAAAGGCATAGACCAAATCTTCTAGAAATCCAGAACTATTTATGAYGCTTAGCAAGCCATTTGATCAATTCATTCTGCCTTTCAAGGTAAGGAAGGAAAAAATTAAATTTTTACTTTTTATCTTAAAGATTAATAATCTTAATTCAAATTTCCCATAGAAGAAGAAGAAGAGGGGTAGAGGATTATCAAGTATAAATATATAAAAATCCAAGGAAATCCAATATGAACCAGTGGAAGACAACTCAAGTTCCCATTGTGCTCATGCCAAGAAGCCARTCTGAAGCTACCAAGGGCTTCAGAAACTAAATTGAGCAATGATATGGGCACACAAGAAGTAATTATAAAAATTAATGGACTGTTATTCATCTAGAGGTTTTTTTCTAATGTTAATGAACAAATTAGTCTTGCATGTGAGTGTGGCACATCTGTTTGTGCCTACATACAGAGAAACACATCCACATGTCAYGCAAGCTGGCTTGATTGCACTTTGCAGGACATATTTGTGTACATTTTATCACCGTTTCTGTAAACAGCAGCTTCTTTCAGTATGTTCCATGCTCTCTGCCTAGGTCTTAATGGAAGTGTTAATTAGAAGCGCAGTAGGGAAACAATTTGTGCTTCTAAACATGTCTTGTGTGTGGAGTTTGAGTAATGAGAAAAAACAGGCCGGAACATTTGTACCAACAGATACTAATTAYGGTTTCTGAGTGTAACACGCTCACTGCTACTGCCAAGAGCACAGCACTGGATCATGGGAAAGACAGATGATGGGAGATTTTAAGTAATCAAAAAAGGGGCCAAAGTCCAAAATTGCCATRAAAGTAATTTTAGATGTTTAGCTGAAAGTAGGATGATGGTTTGCTTTCATAAAACCTTGTCCTGCAGCATCTTTAATTAGCTTCATGTTCAGTACCTATTGAAGTCTCTATAGACTTACTCTGAGGAAATTCTTAGGCATCTGTGGCAGGATTTTATCTGATCACAACTATCATGCCTCAAATGTAGTTTGCATGTAACCAAATGCATCCTTCCACGGCCAAAATTCAGGTTCAGAAATGCTCAGCAAAAAGTCCTGCCCTGCCTTATATTCCTGGAAATAACTGAGAATCTGCCAGGTTAACAGGAGAGAATTTCATATGATTTGCTATAGAACCCACATTGACATGTTTGCAGTGATGGATATTTACCTTTATAAACCAAAGTGAGCTTAAACATGAAAGTAAATTTGGTGCATAACAATTTCAGAATCCCAGAGGGGTGAGAAAATCAGGAACAATAAGGAAAATGTGARGGCAAATATTGCTAATAGAAATAGCAAAAAATAAAAGACAGTGGAAAACAAAAGKCTCTAATACTGCATGTGGTTTCTCATTGCTTTCAAAATGGCAGAATGAATACCAAGACTAATGAAGAGTATAGTTTGATTATTTACCACCTGGTTTCATTTCTTTTTTGCTGGAGCTCATTGTACTTCATAAATCACACACAGTTGGAGTGGAACAGTAAGTATATAATTTTCTGCTACTTAAGTACACTCTTCACTATAAATTGAAAACTTTCAGCTTGCTTTAACTTTCCATGCAGCCAGACAAAGTGATCAGTTGTTCAGTCGTGCAGGAATACAGTAAGTTCCTTCAGAATTATATTTTCCTTTCAGTTGTTTGGTGACTGTAAACTGCTTTTATGGAGTGGGGTGATACAGGCTTTGCTCTTTCTTCAGAGCTGTAATCAAATACATGATTATTTACAACTAGAAATAATGCAGATTACCTTTAATTTTTATTATGATTCTTTATTTTTGTAGGGTATAGTTAACACCATCAGAAACCTCTAGCTAAAAGTGGAATGAAATTTAAGAGATAGATGCMATCTTTGCACATTTAAATTTAAATCTGCATACATATGGATATAATATAATGAAGAATGAACACTATAGCATTGTTAATAATTCTACACACTCCTCTTTCCTGCTTAKGCAAARGGRTTGTTTCTTTTCTAATTTACTCACMGTCCTGTTAACATGGAAGTCAACAGTGAAACCATTGGCYATATTTGGACCAACTAAAAATTCTTCTAAGACCCCATTAATGATTTTCTTATCTTGCTTGCAAGGAAGCTAGATGAATTAAAAACTTTAAATATGCATATGGAGCTCAGAGGAGGTCCTTGAAGGGCAAGATGAAAATTAAATGAGGTTTGAATTCCTGAAATATTTTATTTCAAAGGGAGGTCTGGGTCCAGAAAATAAAGTGAAAGATGGAGAATAATGAAGGTGGCATTTCAGGGTTAAAATCTGAAAAAGCAGCACTCCTTGCTTGGAGCCACATCTAATGTAATTTCCTACTGAGGATACAGTTTGCCAGTTTGGGAGAATTCCCATATCCTACTATGCATAAGTGYTCATGATCTTTAAATGTTCCCTTTCCCAATGGTGATGAAAGACARCCAGAGAAGCAGGTGGACGCTGTCAACAGTGGGTTCTAAAACCGTGGGGTTTGAAGAAAGAAAGACAGAAGATGGATGGATGAAAAAGGAAGGTAAGATGGTTAAATGAAAGAAAAGATAAAAAACAAGAGCAAACAGGGGAGAATAAGTAGGTCATGAAATGTTGAATGCCAGAGTAAGCAAAAATAATTTATATATTCTCTTTTGGTCATTTGATCCAGCTTCTGGACCCAGTTTTTAGGGTTTTCACCACAAATTTTTAATTTTTTTTGTGAGTTATTGAAATGCAGAAATTCGTGTCATCCCACTGTTGACATTGATAAGGCAGAAGGCTACACCAGCACTAGTCACCTGTTTCCCCTCTAGTCACTGAAGAGAAATGGGCATTTTTAAGGCATGATTCATCTGACCTATTTTAGGCATTTGCATTAACAGGGGACAAATTGCAGCCTGGAAGTGCTCACTTTTCTCCCTTGCTGGACCTTTCTCACATTACTGCTTCATACACACGAAGCTACAACAGATCAGATTACTTACCTCCTTAGTACCTTTGCATTTAAACTCTTTGGTGGCTTGTAGTAGGTGACTGTGGGTAGCAGAGTAATTTGGCTCACTGTCAGCATTTGTCACAGCTGGTAGAGTCCTAAGTTAGTTTTTGTTCTTCCGTTGTCCTGGTGAAATGAAGCACCTACAATAAAGGTATGCTTCAGGTACACTGAAACATTTTATACATTCTACAGAAGACCCATTGGTTTTAACTTCTATCAACTCTTAAAAACATAATTACAGCATCTGTAAAATATACAGAAAAGATCAAGTCTTTTTTTTTTTTTTTAAATTAAGGAGATATTCTACTGTCTTTTGAAGTGTTTTCTTTGTTCTTTGAAACTGTTTGGCACACTTGACTTAATTTTGGCTGTGCTTAAAAAGTATTTTTGGCTAGAAAGACTTGGAGAGGAAAAAAAAATGACCAGCTCTAATGGCCAGATTAATCACGCTTTTATTTTTTCCCCAAGCTTGATTTTTGCAAAGCACTCAGTTGTACATCTGAGAAATGATTGCTTGCCCTTGCTGGGAGTCATGGCCAAGTGCTGTGCACCATTCGCCTGTGCAGTACTGGCAGCCAGGCTGGCTGCAGAATGTCTGTGTGGAGGAGCCCAGAGCCCTGCCAGGGTGCTAATTGCAGGCTGGCAGTGGGCAGGAGAGCTGGGAGGAGGATGGGGGTGTTTGGTGCTTGGAGAAAGCAGATTCAGTGAGTTAATTTGAAGTTGCAATGAACCGTGCCCATCCAACCATCTCCTGTATTGCAGTACAGTTTGGGTTGTTGATGGGGTGTGTGACACCTGTAGCTGATGTTTAAAAAAGAAAACTCACAAATCCTTCCCTGTGTTGGGGCAATGGCAGCGGGTTGGGAACAGGAGGAAGCTGTGGGTGCGCAGTGGGAATCCCAGATTGCAGTCCAAGAGCACAGCAAGGAGGAAACACGCTCAGTGTTGAACCAGGCGCAAAGACACCCCAGTGAAGAGCCACATGACAAAGAGAMGTAACTTGTCTCCAATAGCAGCTGCCTGCTCTGGAAAAACAAGCATCTCTATTTCCCACATGCCAGCATGACAATGTGGGGTATTTCTTTCTGTTTGTTCTAATCCTAATAATCTTTGGGAAGCYGCCTCTATTTCTATTTGTATCTTTTCAAACAGGACTAAGATGTCATTCTTTTGCCCATTTTTTTGCCTGTCACTGTATCTGCCCGGTAAATACCRTAATGACTCATTCTTTGTGTTGAGTCTTGGGCTTCCCCAGTTTTGCTGGCACTCAAGTGCTATTAGCATAATGTATTTTTAGTGAACTCTGTCAGCAGAGCACTGTATGGCTAATCAAGAACTCGTTGGGGATAAATGGTAGATTTAATATTCTTATCAGGCTACTGGGGCTCAGAAGTTACCGACCCTTGTTCCACTTATATCAAAGCCACTTACAATGCTGCTAGCTTGTAGCAAATTCATTTTCTGTTCATGTCTGATTGCCTATGATGGTGCCTAGGAACAGAAAACAGAAAATGGGAAATGGAAAGGAACGAAGGCCCCTGTTGCCCGAGGCCTTAATGCGATTGCAAGGTATTGATCACATTGGATACTTCAGCCTAATCCTCACAGTTTCACAGGCTTTGCAAAAAATGTTTCTCATAAGCACATTCTCAATTACWTTTCAACCCAACCGATTCAGAAACACTACTCTTTAAGAGGATCTATTTAATAACAGTAGTAGCTGACAATTAAACTAGGGATTTTATTAATTTTCTCTAGTATTTGATCTTGTCCGCTGTTCTTGGGAAAGCTGAATAGGTCAAGGTAATGCCGTGGATCAAATCCAGGAGCTGCTTCCCTTGGGTTCTCTGCCTTTTCCCCAGGAAAGATCAGGACTGATTGCAAGGACAGTGTCATCAGCCAAAGAGCTGAAATTCACCCTGCTGTTCCTGCTGTGTCCTGCTACATTTCCCATTTCTGCAAGTGTCCCCAGTTCTGCCAAAATTTCCCMATTTCTGCCATTCCTTCTGCAGCTCTGTCTGGGCTTCTGCAGCCCCTCCTTATCAGGGTCACTGGCCACATCACCTCTACTGATTTGTGTGTCAGGCAGTAGATTTGGCGTGGGGTTCARTTTTCCTCTAAGAAGAGAAACCACAGCCAAAGGCAAAGCAAGCAATTCTTTTTCATACTAAAATGAAGAATAATAAAGGARGGTATTGTGCAGGCTGACACAGGCACAGAGATCACTGACAAAAAAAATCCTTTGGGATAGCCACTAGAAATACTATAAAATGGGAAAAAAAACAAGTGCCTCACTTATTCTATAATTTTGGGTTAATTTCTGGTTTATTTTTCCATTTGTTGTTTTGCATTGGTTTGCTGATTTTGTTGTTGTGTTTTTTGTTTTTTTTTTTCTTGTTGGGACACAAAAGGAACTATAGTTTTCTACTGTTCTGAGATATTTGGTCAACTCGATGTTGTACAGGATTCTTCTGTGGTAGATCCGGAAAGTCTTCTGCTTTTTTGGATGGGATGTGTGTTTGTTCATCTGTGTGTGTGAGTTTCTGTGTATTTTGGGTCATGCACACGTGTGCACACGTGTGTGTCCCTTCATAGATGTCTGCATGCATCTATGACAGATTTTACACACATCTCTGTGTGTTTTCTACAACTTGGTCTCTGTCCCTTCAGCTGCTTGTGCTGGGTAAGAGCAGCTCACTTTGATAATCCCTGCTAATATCTGGCCATGTACCCACCACAATACGATTTAGATGTGTACCAAAATCAAATTTTATYTGAGCTTCAGTGAAATTTAAACCTATCTATATTTTGCAGAGCAAAAGATTCTGTGAGCAAATTTTTCAAATGTGCCATGATGAGGATTATTTTCACTAGACCTTTCTAAAATCAGTTAACTGGTCATGAGGTGACTTAAGGTATTTAACACAACAGCCTTCTTAAAGGCTAGAGGACACTACACACCTTTCTGCTGCAGACTTTGGAKGTTTCTGCTTTGTCCTAAACAAATCTAATATTAAAAAGACTGGCAAGTTTTCAAATATTGATTATGCTGCTGGTGAATGTAAGTTTGACTCTCCTAAAGAGAAGTAATTCCTTTGAGGGATGGGGGAAGCACAGCTGTTATTGTCCAGTTAGCTTTTATCCAGCATTATTTGCTACTCTTAGTTATACAGTAATCAAATAAATGTCTTAGAGCCCTGAAGACAAGGATCTTTTAGAGAGAATTAAAGAGACAAAATTATACACTTGTAAAGTGTTTTACCTTAGAATTATTACTTCACCTGATCTATGTCTCGGTTTATGTAAGAGAAACAATTTCTATATAATTTTCAATCTGATTTTATCTTGGCAGTGAAAAAAATTAAATGAAACCTTAGTTAAAATGAATATTTTAAGTTAGCACTGAATACTTGATGAAATYTATCAAAGCCACAGCAAAGGTATTTCATTTCTTTAGATCAATCTTTTTGAGTTATTTCCACGAGACAAACTAACAGAATTGTTCCAAACTACTCTGAGCAGRTCACCATAGGACAAGCAAGTTACAGATTCAGTGACTTTGGAATAACTGTGTACATGCTACTATCCAAAGTAAGGTACCTTACTCCTCACATTTGGTGGAGGGTAAACATTTGCATACTGAAAAATTGAGAAATTTCAGTGGAATAGGTAATACTCCATGAGTGCCTGGTCCAGCGCACTTCACAGTAACTAAGAAAATTTCATTTTTTATTTTAAAACTCATGGGTGTTCCAAGTACTGCAGTCAGTATAAAATGTTATGTTTTGATACAAGAAATCTCCCCTCCCCTCTCCTCCTCATTTTCCCATCCCTTKTGAGTCTGTATATCTGATATGCATAAGAACATGTATTCATAGCACAGGTTCAAGAATCATGATCTCAGGAAGATAAAAAATATTTAGAATAACTGGGGTGTTTAGCTATTCTCTCTCAGCAGTGTTGATGCTTTAGAAGCAGTAATACTAATACAGAAACTGTTTTCCCTKATTGATTGTGTGACATTTGGGGAGCAAAGATAGTAATTTATTACAATTGTATCRTGCTATCCATCCAAATCATTCCTTAGCTTTTCACCAGCTGTATACTGCATGGTGGTACAAACATCTATAGAAACAGCTGCCTAAGGTAAAGGCCAGCAATAATCTCAGACATTTATATTTTATATCTCCTTTTCAAGACTACAGCTTTGCACGTTGCTGCAGCACCTGTGGCTCTCGTTGACTGCGATGGCAGCCGCTGCCCTCCTGGGGAACAGAGTAAACTTTTATATACATATAAAAACACCGCTCTGCTGCCCTGACTGAAATCCTGTGGCTGAATAAAAGAGTCATGGAGGACTCATTAAATATATTGAAAAGAAAATACTTACATTATGCTGGAATTTGCAGTGCATTTGCCCAGAAGTGGGTGTTGGCTGCCGGTGGCCCTTGCAGGAGGTTGGTGGGCTCTGCCTGCGGAGCGGAATTCCCTCCCAGAGCCTGGTACCAGCAGGACCAGCACCCACCTCTGCACACTTTGGCACAAGACACCATTCCCCCTCCTCATCTTGGGCTGCAAGTCCCCCCCCAGGGATCAACTGTACCTGCAACTGTGATGGGATTTCTTATCTTCAAAGCACTGCAACATCCTGAATTTATTTCTAGAGGCAAACCCTTTCACTTAGTCACATCTTCCCAAGCATATTTGCCAGAGCTTTATTGTTCCTTTTTATGGCAAGTGAAGCATTCAGAACTTAGCTAGAAGTAATTATCTTTCATCTTTAAAGCATTCATTACAAATCTGTTTCCAAATCATTCTTACCTTTCTTCCTAAAGCATGTTGCATCAAATTTTTTTAGCTGCTCTTTCCCCTCAGATAGTATTAAAAACAAATTWAAAATATTTACTGATACTTCTAATGTAAAATATATAAAATGTGAAGCATTTATGGCATACCACAGCTTTTCTATAAAGACTGCATATGACAATTTAAGAGCAGTTTGCAGATTGGGTAAATAGCTGCTTGGGCTGCACCCTTTCTTCAGTTTCAGGGACTTCCATTTGTTTCTCATTAGCATCATCACTTCAGGAAGATATCCTGAAATCCCCATACAAGGAGAAATATGTTATTTCATCCTAAGCATGYGAAAATGGGACAACAAAGCCACCTGAGCATACATTAAGTCTTTCCCTGTCATCCCCATACAAACAGTTTTCAGGGAAATTATATTATTTTATAGGCTGTACACAAAGAAATATCTCTCAAAATGGTTGTTGCTTTCCATTTTCAACAATATAAGTGATGTTACCAACATGCTTTCAGGAGGTTATTTTAGAAGGACAGACAATTTTGCTGTTTTCCTTAGACCACTGGGAAACAGCCTTTGTGACACTCTCCTGGATAAGAGATTATGCAACCACTCCTGCTGATGGGGTGAACTTATAGCTATTAAAAATGATGACAAAAAAAAATATTATTTCAATAAGGGTCACTCTGCAGGAAGATAAAAGGATTTGGGTTGCAATGTTTTCCAGTGAGGTAATATGAGCACTAAAAGCAGGGAGTTTGGGCGTATTGTACATGCACATTCCTGCAGAGTGAAAGGAACATTGAGAAAGCAACGGGAAGGTTAAAGCAGAMAAGAAAACAAAAGTCAAGATTTAGGAATTTATATTTATTCATATTCTCCACCCCTGGAAAAAGGAGTTGGGTTTTTTTGGTTTTTTGGGTTTTTTTGGTTGGTTTTAAATAGGGCCACTATGAGAAATTTAGCATTTTTTATTTTTAATGTTTTTGAATAATAAAAAAACACAAGCTTTGCAAGCTTGCTCTGTAATTTGAGCACCATGCTCTCTTTGGTGTAGAGCATGTGTCAATTTTTGGTTTAGAGACTAGATTTTAATGAASACATCTACCTGTAAATTCTCCAACAAAAAGTTGTTCTTCATTCAAAATGAGTGGAAAGTTGGTAGGAGAGAGTTTGTATGTCTCATGTATGATAAAAGGACTGAATTCCAACTTTAGCTCGCACGTGAATTTTCAACTGGCACTTCCACAATGCATGTCCTGAATTCTGTTTGATGTGTATATCAATGTCCTTCAAATACCACAAGCTAAGAAAACCGCTGCAAGCTGCCAGGTTTTAAAATTGCCTAGTGCTGGYTGACTGATTAAAGCTACCTTGTCTCTCTGCTGCTATCATTTATGCTATTTAAAACTTAGTCCCTTTTCTACTCCCTGCTTTCAGTGTTATTATCCATCTATCCTGTTTGACTGGGAAATAATCAACATGAGAAATTCCTTTCATGGTAGATGGGTGGTTTTTTTCAGCTATTGCTATAAGTATCAAGAAGATTTGGCAGTGGATTTTATTTGTGCTTGAAAGGATGATGTATACAGCTCTATTCATATATTTTGTATATGTTAATTCTTGCTGCTGTTAGCCAGACTTTCTTTCTTTTTCTGTAAATGGAAAATTGAAATGGCAACAAAACATTTAAACGGGAAACAAAGGATTAAAATTAACCAAGTTGTAATCAAATGGACTATTAGGCAGAATGTAAGGTCAGTTGCACAGCTCTAACTGATGGAAAATATTCTTTCATATATGAAAAGAAAAGGTTGTTAATAAACATTTAGATGTAGGTATATAAGTATAAAATAGGGTAATATGCATATGAACCTTTCCATTTAACAGGCAATTAGAGATTTTGACACTTATCATGATGTGGCGGTTGAAATGTTTGTCACAAATACTGCCCCTTTCTCAAACACTGGACGAGGCTTCAAAGYGGTCACATCTTGAATCTCTTAGGAGCCATCCCTCCAGTTACAGCCTTTCTAACTTAGTAAAACATTACAAATGGGCAGCCTGGTTAACACCTTTGAAATAATATCACAGTGCCCGTGAAATATCGCAGAGGGAAGCCCAGTATTGCTTCAGTATGGGCAGATACTCCRTGGAAGTTTGTGTTTGTGGTCTTTAAGGCCAAACTTCAGCAGATCAAGGAAGCTGTTCATGTTACGTTGTAGCTGCTGAGAATTCTTGTTGAGATATTAAATGCTTTTACTATTCAAGTTACCGAAGAGAAAATATTCTTATATAACATATCTGTTAAAGTGCAGGAGGGCCAATTCTTTTACAACTGTTTAATAATGTTAAGATCAYATTGTGGAATATTTTGATAAGCTCAAGTGGCCGAATTCCTTAAGATTCACGATTTATATCTGGTATTTTATTGGTGTTTTTAGAGAAGAGCTTAGTCCAGCATGTGTTTTCATTTTCAGTGTCTTATAACATTCACTGTTGTGCATACTCCTTAGCATGGYTGGTTTTTTGGGTTATTTTGGTATTATAAATTCACCATCAATAATACATCAACCAGACACCCCAGATGTTTGGCTTTTAGAAAAGAAATGCCTATTTTACCTTACTCACATAAAGTACTACAGAATAAAATCAGCGATGAAGATCATTATGAAATAACAGTGAGCTTCCAAAGACTTATTACTGCATGAAATTAATTGCAATCTCCACAACAACCCTTCACTGCAGGAAGTTCATTTTAAACTTACCTTCTACRAACTTTTCATGTACTCAAACAGAAGAACTTCTGAGGGAAAAGGCGTGAGATGAGGTTAACAAGGGAAGGAGTGAATGTGGCCCATGAATGGGCCTGTATGTTAGAAGGTTACTCACAATACAGAAAATGTTAAAAAGCTGTCTGAAGTCCAAAGAAATGTTTCTTTTGCTCTGTTCGACTGATGAAAAAGACACTAAAGCCGCAAACTTGATATGCAGCAACAGTAGAATGCATCTCTAAATATATGAAAGGCGCTGGGCTGAAACTGGACAAAGCCTTTCACAAGTCTCACCTTTCAGTTTAYTCCCAAGGGGATTGCTGTTTCAGAAACTGAAAGATACTTTTCCATATTAAAAAGGCTTTTTTTAACCAGCGTCTTAGTTTATTGTTGACTCATTCAAGTGGCACCCAATAAAGGAACTGAATTTTATTTGGAAACCCACTCAGGGCTTAACAGTTTTGGCAGTATAACTTTCCTCTGGCTTTGGGAGATTTTTCTACAGCTTTTTGCCATGTAAATGTGCCCACTGAGTGATTCAGTGAGAAATTTCCATGAGAATGCACCCTGACAGCAAGAGCCATAGCTCTGCCCCAGCATACACTTTCACACCGGATGGGTTGAAAAGCTTTCTGGGAATCACTAAGCATGCAAACTGATTATTGAAACCTTTTCCTTTCTGCATTACATTTTCAAGGTGAGCATTTGTTTCTAAGTATACCTTGTCAGTTTTAGCCACTGGTGGTTCGAAGCCATTTTCCCACTGATATTGTCTTGATTGATACACACTCAGAGCTTTTCCCACATAGAAGTTCAATGACATTTTCTCTGCTGCTCGTGATTGTCATACTTTGTTCTTAAACAGTAGGAAGTCTGTGGTTTTATTTCCTCCAAGATACCAGCCTTTCTGTCACTGATGTGTAGGTCTGAAAAGTTTCTTTTACACTGTCTGGTGGTTAATAAAGACCTGTTTCTTCTAGCTGATTAATTTTGCCCTGCTTTTAAGATGCTAAATGCTATTTAGATCTCGTGTAGTTTGAGAGTATATGTATTTATAGAGTTAGTTGCAGTTTCACTTCCATCTTGGTGCCTGGTAYCCTATTTTTATCTTGCTGCATAGAACTACTTACATGAGTAAAGTTTACATAGATGGGAGTTTTGGATGCTRACTCCTTGGGGAACAGGCAGCTGTGGATATAATTGTGTAAAGGAGGGTTGGGGAGCTGAAAGAACTGAGACTGAACTGGCTGAGAATTACTGAATGCTGGGGACAGAACTGAACATTTTATTTGGGATCAGAATGGGCTGCCTGGAATGTGATGGAGAAATTTGTTTTGAAACCAGCTGATTAAGAAAAAGTAGTTTTGCTAAGAMTCCTTTGAATAGTAAATTTTAGCAGAGTCTGGGGGACAATGACAGCCTTATTTAGCGTTTCATAATTAGGAGGAAATTAGTGACATTGACTGGGCATCAATTTGCTGTATTTTATGTAATGTGGCTACTGGTGTAATGCTACACATCTATGTGTTAAAAATATTTCAAATGCAAAYAGTATGCTAAAATCACATGCCTAACTTGAGACTGAGAAGGTAGCAGTAACACTTTGGAATGTCAAAGAACATTCTGCAGTAGAAGGAGGGGACCTTCTACAGTGTATTCCTTTCAGCATAGTTCAGGCATAACCCAAAGGTGTCTGTCTGTGCTCATGAGATCAGTATTTCAATATGTTTGGTTCAAGTGCTTCTCTTCTCAACCATTTTTGCACATTTTTCATGTAAATCTTAAAACGTTTTCAGCCAAGCATGAATGTTCTCTTTGTTATTGTTGCTGAAATCACAGCAGAAATGTTCAACATTGAAAGACACTTGAAGTGTTTTCACTTAACCTTGTAGGAGCTACAGTTTAAATCCTACATGCACGAATTTCAAATTTTAATTCCAACACTCTGGGTACACTCACTTGGAATGCTTCTTCAGTCCTTTATAGAGGTGGAGTTAGTATTTGAATTCAAGTACAGAAATTAAACTCCATATGCAGTTCAGACATGTTTGGATCATTTTATTTGTAATTTGGTTAATGTCCACTTCTCACCACACTGACTGCTTATTCTAATTTGTGACCTATCTTGATTGTGAGAAATTGTTTCCACAAACATAATTATTGGATGAGTGACACATTTACACTGATCAAAGTATCTGTCAAAATGTGTTGTGATGGCAATAAGGCCAGAGAGCCTGGTGAGACAAAATTAGATATTTTATAGTGTTTTAGAGAGTGGTCACAATGGCATCCTGTGATGTTATATATTTGCTTTGTGGGCTTTGTTTCTTTGGTTGGTTGGGCTTTTTTTTTTTTTTTTTTTTTAATGAGGGGAAATAAAATCACTCTGTGCTGCCAGGCATGACACACAGAATATAGACTGGAGGAATTTTTGTCTAAGGCAAGCCATTCTATTGCTAAGATTTTAGCCTCAGAAACTGGTCAATGCTAGAGAGGGCTTCCCTGGGACGCAGTCCAAGAGGGGCCACTGATATCTCTGTTAATTTCTTATTTTGAATATTAGTTGTACAACTAAGGGGGAAACCCCTCATTTATGTTTGCTTTTAATACTTTAAAAAATAGAAAATACATCATTCTTTGCTCCAGAGAACTTCTTTTACAAATAGTTGTTGCCAAACCACRTAACTAATAAATAAGCAAAGGAAAAGAAACATCCTGTCAATTAAAAGCTGTGCTACAGAATGTCATCAAAAYGATGCTTCAGCAGTCATGAGTTTTGTAGTACCACATCCAAGGACATAAATTTTGCTTTCAATATTTTCAGATTATTTGGAAGCTGTCATTTCTGTTGTGACTTTAGCATTCTGACTGTTGTAATTTCTGTTTCATTAAAAAAAAAAGGTATTCAAAACGAGCTTTACTTCAGCTGTGTTTCACTGTAGGCTAAACAATTTCCTCTTGTGAGCAAACTGACAATGACAATTTTTTTGGCTTATTTTAGTAATAGAAGATTGATTTCTGTACACTGCAAAAACAATAGGATGTGGAGAGCATTGCTATGGCAGGACAGATTCAAAAGAATTTAATGAAAACTTAAACAGAGAAAAAAAATGCCAGTTGGGTTTTGAAGTTTGGTGCTTCTTCCTTCCTGGATTGTTCAATAATTTTCTTTACAGCATTTCTTTTTAACACTGTCCCTAGGTGGTTAATCAGCTTATCTTCCTGCCTCCAACATTCTCTTCCAGTGAACATTTGGCTTCAAGCCTCATCTCCAGTAGTAAAACACCCAAATTTGTGCATTTGCCTAGGGGTACCCTTAATCTTTTTTTTCTTTTTCTTTTGTCCAATGGGCCCCATAGAAAAAAAAAAATAGTCCCTTCTCTCACCAATGCCTGTTGTAGCACATTTCTGCCCTGTGATTTTCAGTCCAGGAAATGAAGCTTATTTTGGTGCTTTTCTTCATAACACCAAACTATTCACCAGAAACTGATAATTCTGATTTTCTGTTGCTCCAAACAGAGGTATTTTGCATAATCRCAATTTACTTTGGGGAGATTTTATAACAATAAATTCAAAATCTCTTTTTTTCCCTAATTTCTAGGGGGGCAGTAATTTTTTAATATTGCATGCAAAGTTTCGAAGGAATAATACTGTACATTTTAAGAAATAATCTTGTAATCACATTGAAATCCATAGTTACTTAACAGTGTGTGACAATTTATAGACCAATTGTRAACTCAAGAAGCAAAYCTACCAGGTTAATATTTCCTGSCCATCAGTTTCTGCCCATTGCCTGTTTTCTTATTAATTAGCACATACGGTTTTCCTCTATGAAAAATAAWTTACTACAATTAAATAAATCTCTGTTGAGAGCACTTTGTGAAACATCAACATGCTAAAGAATACTGTATTTGGTTTATTTTGCAGTTTGAAGACTGTTTCCTGAGTATGGTGGATCTGCCATGGGAAATTCACTGCACAGAGGATGGAAGAGGAAGAAGRTGTGGGCAGCTTGCTACGTGTGTGAATGGAGTTGGTTGCAGCTAAGGATCAAATCCACAAAAGAGTTTTATAGGGGGGAAGAAAGAACATCTGGAAGAGAGCAGACTTTTGTTCAGAMCCCTCAGTCCATATCCTCTTCAGGGAAGCAGCAGGTAGACCTTCTTACCCACTTTGTGAACATCCTTTCCATTCTTTATGTCATTCCTCCTTCAGTACTGGACACCTCCAGATTAAGTTGCAGCTGCACTCTGCTTGTTCTCAATGAGCTACTGAACAACWTTTTCTCATAAACCTTGGCCAWGTAAAGCAGAGTGTTTGCCCAGCTRTMTAAAAATAACAGCAGAAATAATTACAAAAGTAACAACTTATACTGAAAAACTGAACAATCTTCAAGCTGGAAATCTTGGACAGTGATAACTAGGACACAGTTTCCTTCATATTCCTTTAAAAGAAGAACAARACAAAACTTCTTGGCTATTCATAGTGGGAACTCTCATTACTGATGGCTATTATATGATTCAAATAATGTTGCATTGTCTGGGACAGCAATTGTCAGAGATCAGCGTATATTAGAATTTATATGACCCCAAACAGCTTTCAGCAAAAGCAGCAGAATCTGTAAAGACAGATTCCACACCAGAAAGAGAATAAACAAACAAAACAGTACCAGAACACCGTGGTTCATATAACCACAGCATCTTGTTGCATCTTCATCAAAACTAAAAGAGCTACAGAGGAAAAAAGCTGAGGAAAGACAGCCCTTATGAAAAATAAGAGCAGCAATAAGAAAGCAGGGTGGAAAAAAATGAAGCTTTCTTTAAAATAAACTGCAGAACAGATACATATACAGAGGGTAGAAGAGATGTGACACACRGGCTTTTAAGGAGTAGACAAGGAATAAAAAATGTGCAGTGTTTCGCCCTCAACAAATTAATTTGTCAGGAGCTTGAAGAGTTCTCATGTTTGTTGGGGTTTTTTGTTGCTTTTGGGTTTGTTTCTTTTTTGGAAAGAAGGTTGTTTTCACAGAATACACTATGTGTGCATAACAAGTCATTTAAATCAATGTTGTACATTGTCTTTAGGCAATTATTTTCTCTGCTATTTGTCAAAGGTAAGAAGTAAATTCCAAGCCGTTTTGAACTGCTATTTTGTTGTAATTATCTTTCCCTTTTAAAAAGATACTGTGATTTATGATGCAAAATGAGTGCTTCGGGGTTACTTTCTGGCATTCATTATGTCAAAGAAAGAAACAATTAAAACCCAGGTACATAAGAGAGTGGTAGACTCTGGAGTGTGCAGCACAGCCTGAAATTAATTTGAAATCTGAAGATTTATTAAATGCACTTTGTGTACTTGACAGCAGCATGAGATCCATTGGCTGCCATCTGAGAACAATGACTGCCTCTGCTAAAGATTTTAAACTTTGCCACTGTTTTTGAACAGTTTTGTAGCAGAGTGTGAGCGGGCAGGGTCTGGGTGTGCGTGTGCCCGTGTGTGCTCTGCTCTCTGCCTGGGAGCAAGGGATCACATTCCTGGGATGTAAAAAGGTTAATGGTGCTCCACTAAGTGTGGCAAAGGGGGGAAAACATTAATATTGCTGTCCAGAGATGGGGAAAATGTGCAGCAATAAGAGATATCTCAAAAGCAGTAATTGAATCTGCTCTTAGGGTTATGTGTGCTGAGTTTCTCTGTTTGGAAGGAGCCAGCTGTGTGATCTCCATTAGTATCCCTTAAGAATTTTTACAGCTTCTGGGCTACTGCTACCATAAATCCCACTAGAAATGCTTTAACTGTACCTGTCATCAGCATMTTAGCCTTTAATATCCATGCTAGTTTGCTTTCCCCACTTGACATAACTTCTCTGGAATTCCCGGTACATGGAAGACAGTACAGCCTTACAAAAATTAAGGAGGCCACAAAATTCCTTWCATTGCCTTTACTTGAATATTAGGCTACTCTCCAAATTGGAGCTTGGGCATGAAATTAGTCATGAAATCAAAAAAAAAAAAAAAAGAAAAAAAAAGTTTTATTTCAGAATAAGGGTTTTTATGGATTTTGTTTGTTTTTGTCAAGAGATGAGAACAATGAATAGTTTGAAAACTAATCTTTTTTTTTTTTTTCTGAAATAATCGACATATTAGGAACATGAGGAAATATTCACAAAGATTAGTTTTAGTCATTAAGAGACCAAACTCTAATTGCAAAAGTCTTTCTAGGGACAGGTGGGAACAAATAAAAGCAAGCCCTAGTTTGACTGAAAGGAGGATCCTCTCTCTCTTTTGCATTCTCACTCTCTATTAAATACATTAACTACAGAATTATCTGAGGAACCTCTTGTCTCAAAAAATTTAATTAATTCATTATTGAAGTAAATGCCTCAAGTGAAGATATTGCCTGAATATGCTGCCTCAAGTGGTGGAGTAGAACCCAATGACTTCTGMATCTGACTGTCAATTATTCTATTATTGTTTTGATCTAACTTGAGAGCAGGTTGTGATGTTCTGATTGATGATGGTCTCCATTCTGTATGATACCTCAGACGTCTAAACTTCCATGATTTAGGAGAGGAACTTTCTRTTTAAATATGCCAGTCAAAAATAGCACAATACTTTTCTTCTGGCAAGTATCCTGAGGATGTTTTGGATAATTTGGAAAGCAGTCAGAAGGAAGTACATGTCAAGTTCAAATATCATCATGATTCCCTTCTCCACACAACTCATCACTCAAATAATTTTGTACACTTCCTTATATCTTATCGTTAATTTTTACTGGGTACTGTTTGTAGCCTGCACATTTCTGTACACTTGAATCCATTACTAATCAGTACATATTCACTGATTATATGAGTTGCTTTTCATAAACTCCAGGACAGCCTTAAGAGCTGATGACATCAAAATGAAGCAAAGCATTTCYCTTTGATGTCAGCTGTCCTGTCACAGCTTGTTGCATCGGTGTTCTGTGCTTGTCTAAGCCAGGACCTGTTTTGTCTGAGTTTTAGTATTCTCTGATTTTCCTTATTTAAAAGAGTAACAGCAGTAGAGTGATCCAGTAACACTGGTCCATAATGCACTCCATGTTCTAAGACCAAAGAAGTATATTAGTTTACTAATTTTAATAAATTTGAGTCAGATTTTTGTCTTACCTTGTCAGTGTGTTGGATAAAAGAAAAAGACTGCTGCATTTGATTATATCAGACTTGCATATTGGTGATATACAGTTTGTATCTGCTTTTAAAACACTGAGTGCAGGCAAATAATCCACATCCCTCTCCTCAATTAATATTTGATTGAGTGATTTCCTTATTCTGATCTCTGGTTAAGAGACCCTGGTTGTGTTTCATGCAGAAAGAGATGCAGAGTGAATACATTATTCTTCATTCTAATTCAGGTCAGTAACATGTCTTTTTTTTTTTTTTTTTTAATTTTATGTGACCAAGAATCTGAAGAGAGGAGGCTGGTATTCATAGGCAGCACAGGTTTTCTTTCTATTGTTGGAATTCACCACCCTGTATCATTTATGTGTTTGAAATACAATGTTTGTACTAGACTTCAACCTAAAGGTATAAGGCAATATATGAGGAAAAAGCATTTGGACATTACATCAATTCTAAATCTTTTTCTCTTCCTATTTAAGTGTAAATGACCAAGCTCCCTTKAAAAATATTTTGTTGAACACATTCTGTATAGGAATACTGTACAGCTGGGTGACATACAGATGGTTACTGAGCCCTAATGCTTTATGCTCTGTTCTTGTAATTTTTTTTTTATTATTTTCTATGGTAAGACATCCATCTCTTCTTTCATGAACATATTTGAATCTAAACTGTACTATCTCACAGCACTAGGAAATTTCAAAGGAAGACAGTCTCAGTCTCCCCTCCTAATAAAAATTTCTGTCAAATAGAGACTTATTAATCAAATTTCAGAGAATATGAAACTATGGAAGTGCCTAGCACAGAAACACAGAGGTTGTTTTTAATTATCTGGAAATAATTTTATTTTTTTATGGGTGGAGATATGAYAATTCAAGTAGAAAATGGAAGTTGAAATCTATCCATGTTTATGCAACAATGAAAATGGAACTTGGGTGTTATTTTTCAATGGTGGAACCAATCTACACAAATGAGATTTCCCTCTCAGGCTGTGTCTGTATGAGTCTTAAATGAACTCCTTTCCCTCACTTTTCTTAACAGATAAGCATTTTTAATTCAGACTGGTAACATTTTATTGCACATCACAAATGAGAACTGGGGAAAAAAAAGGTGAATGCCATTCGCTGAAGTAATATTTACTTTGTCAGTTTGAATAACATCTGCACTTGCTGCTTCAGTCTTTTTGCCAGTATTTGACCTCCATTTCCTCTCCTATCTCTGCTGATTATGAGTTATTATTTAAGCTCTAAACACAAAAGTCTATTACTGGTTTTGACCTTGGTCATTCATGTATCTTCTATATCAAGGTCTCGCACTTACCTGTCCTCTCATAAATTAAACTGGATTTCATATTTATCAGGCAGTCAGAAATACAGCTACAGCACAACTGGTTCTTGACTTTTGACAGACATTAAATAATCCATAATGAAAAAGGCAAAGTATTTACAGAAAAGACAATATGAAATATGTTCAATTATAGGAGCTCTCTGCTTTCTCACTTTTACCTTTTGGATATCTTCCTATGGATTTGGTGCAGGTTCGCCTGAAYCAAGAAAATGTGTCACTATGCTACAGAAGTAGCATTAAAGTGAAAATATAAAAGCAGCCATGTAATCCTCAAAATTCAGAATCAGGTCTATGCTATTGGAAGTAGATTTTCCTGCTSTTGGTATTTCTGAACTTGGAATTACATTTCCAAAAAGCAGACATCAGCCTTAGAGCTGTGGTAAAAACTATAGTGTCAACTGGAATAGTTTAGATTGTCATGGAACTATAGGGTTGGAGGGCACACGGAAAGTGGAAATAGGTCTGGGAAGTTTTCTAAGCTTCTTTTTGAGGATGAAAATTTAGAACTATTCACCCTCAAAAAGAGGATGAAATTTYCTTGATAAAACTGAGGAAGGTGACTGTGGTTGTGGGAGAGACATCTGAAGAAAGACAGGCACATAAACACAGACATTTTCAGACAGGTTTGTGCTCCATGGGTTTGGCCTCTCCCCTCCAAGTATCCAGTGGTTTCAGTCCCTGGTCAGTGGTCAAGAGGAGTCTAAGTCATCTCCCATCCTGTTGCAGAGCATGTGTGAAGCCCCAGAAACAAAACTCCTTCCCCTCCTTTTCTTCCCAGACTCCCAGTTTGTGAAGTGGGAGAGAAACATCTAAGCAATGTTAAGTAATGAGATTTGGAAATGGGCATTATTTGTCAAATAAAAGTTTTGTATCAGCTTTATAGAAGCAGCTTCACTTCTCAATACATGAAGGAAGTTTGTGCAATTGATGATTTCTCAGGACAACTCTGCTCCACTTGTAATGTGCAGGTAATGTACTTATCAAGGTTTATCCTGAAAAATCACCCATCCTCTTTTAGAGGTTTCATACAACAGGCTTGTAATGTTCAACTGAATGATTGAAAGCCATCTTTTAAGCATGCTAATGTGATTCCTTACATTAAATTGTCTCTTAATAGCAGTAAAACTGTGTTTTCTCTCGTGCAGGTTTTATACATTTGCTTTAATAATTATAAGACCAGGCCATTTCCTAGATAATTGCAAACATTGCCAACTCCCATTTAAGTTTATGCATAAGGATGTTATAGGTACTGTAAATTCCATGCTTTATGGAAGGTTCAGTCTGATATGTATCCTTTATGCACAGCCATTGATTGATGTGCCAGAGACTAATAAATTTTGTCTGAAGACTTTCACTGCAATCTGATTCCCATTCATTTGCATATGACTTCATTTTCTGAGCAGTGGGAGAGTACAACTATGTCTCAGTAGCATTAAACTGACCTAAATCTGACAGGGTGAAATTGCTYCTGGGAGGTGACAGAGCAGAGGTACTGATAGGACTGAGAGGTGTCTGTGTGTGCTGCAACTGATTTTGTAAATAATACAGCACCACCCAAAGAATGAAGCATAATTTGGCCATTCTAAAATTAGATAATACTTTTATTCTGCCTTTAATAGTGCCTTTAATAAGTATGTTGAAAAACAACAAGTGGCTAAATTGACATTCGAGTACAAGCTTTCTTTAGGCTAGGCCCATTTCTTTGCAGAGAAGCTGCTTTCTTTCTAACTACTGGCAAATATCTATTCCTTACATTTCTCTGTTGAGGTTTACTTTTTTTCTTTTTCCTCCTAATTTTTACATATAACATTCTTAGCACTTGGATAATTCAGTTGTCAAATTTAAGAATGAAAGTAAAAATATAAGACCTCTGTTCAATTTTATTGAGTGTTGTYAGATTAGAACTGAGCAGGTTTTGGGCAACTGCTGTAATTTCAGTGTGAGGGTCAATTCACCTTTGTCCMTTGTCTTGATGAACAGGAGATTAGTTAATCTTAATGCAGTAGCTGTATTTAAGGAAACTATCTTAAATTATCTTAAATAATTATTGATGCTCATCCCACTGAAGTTTCATTTGTAGCATCACTTAGATCTGTTCACACAACTGCTGAAGCTGTAGCTCATTTTCATTGCTGGTTTAATTTTTACCTGTAACAAGCAGCCAGGCTGTACACTGATTTATGAATTTTCCTGCCCCTCCAGTTCTGAATGAGAACTAGCAATGTTTTTTAGGTTCTCTCTGCCTTGTCCTTCCTAAAAACCTTGTTGCCAGTATGTTTTGGGTTTTTTGCTTTTTTTTCATATGACAGCCATACAACCCTTCTCACTGACTTTCAGCATAGCAAGTTGGATCAGATCATCTCTCTGCAAGGAGAATTTCCAGTACTTTTTTCTTATCCTTGATGTCTAGAACCAATGAATAAGCAAATAAATTCCTAGTTCTTTTTCATTTCTATACAAACCACATGGGTCACCTTGAGTCTGACACGTATTTGTCTTTCCTCCCACCACCATAATTAGGAGGTGATGTTTAAGAATAAAACCAGGAAATGTAGGACAGAAACCATCTTACAAAACATAAATTGTGGCAAGAACGGACCATGTGATTACTGCAGTCAATCTGAAGGACAAACCTATGAGATCTTCCTGTGCGGTTTTTTTTTGGTTTTTTTTTTTTTTTTTGGTTTTTTTTTTTTTTTTTTTTTTTTTTTCCTTGCAGACTAAAGAACAGGGAAGAAATGTGGTGGTTGTCTATTTACAATTTTCATCAGAGGAAATATTATAGCTCCAGCTCCTCGTGTCTCAGCTATCCTGAGTATCAGTGGTACGTGACACAATGCTCACTATAAATGCACTGCACAGGGCCACTCATGGAGTAAAACTGGCCCAAGCTTCAGAAACCACTGRGAKATTCTGCTGCTTGTTGGAGGAACAYGTTACAGGCAAAATTTCATGTAATTTGTTTAGAGTCTGCCCTGCTCATGCAGTTTTCCTACACTGGAAAACAAGAGTGACTACAGGGAAGTAATGGGTGAGGAGGCAGCACCTCCTCTGGTGCCAGGTGAAAAAGGACCTGGAGATTCCAGGAAACATCAGGAATATGTGTAGGAACTCAGAAAGAAAAAAAGATCAAACACAAAAACAAGAGCTGGTATCATTTTCTAGAGCAGAAAAAGCTTCATTTACCACATTCCTCATAAATAGAACTTTACTTTGTAACAAAAATACCTGCTTGAAAGCTGAGTAGCAAAGTGTTGTCTCCGATTTACACCTCGGACGGGGAAAGGTGGCAATAGTTGTCAGAGATCACAGTGTCTGTGGCAGGAGGAGCCTTGATTCCCTTTGATAGACAATCCTGAGCTGCAAAGCTGAACCCCAGGAATTCAGTTATCTGATGGAAAAGGACACCAGAAATCCTTCCTTTAAACCAGATAACATGGCTCAAATGTCACARGTTGAAGCCTTGCAGTGAATGCTCTGAAATGAGATGCAGGGACTATTCAACAMGTGTGTTTATGAGAACCATAAATAACTCACAAACAGGGAGGAGGGAGTGAAATTAACCCAATCAACAATTCAGGATGAATTATTTGCTCGCTCTTGAAGGAGAATAACAAGGACCAGGGTCTCCTCCTATCTCAGCAACAAGGTGAGGGGCAATTAACCAGCACAGCCTGGGGAACAAGGGCAGCCCCTGTCAGGGATCTRTTCCARCCTGCTTTCCTTGTGTGGGACATRGAGAAAAACCCAGAAAAATGGGRGGRAAAGGAAGCAAAAAGGGAAAGGTGAAARCAAGCAAAGTAGAAAGAAAAAGATCAAACTCAGACTGAAGTGCCCATAGAATTATTTTCAAATATTAAGGAGTTTTCTTTAATGAATTTTTGCCCTTTTTAGTTTTTGTCATTTGTTTAGTTCAGCGTCCTTTCACTTCATGAACTCCATAAGGCAATGCTCAGTCTAAATATCAGTTTGCCTTTTGCTTTTTGGGGTYAAATTGACAGCTGGGGTAAAATTATTCCAAAATGAATTTTGGGGAAAGATATTTTATTTGCTGTATATCTTATGACAAATTCTATGAACGTGGTAACAAACTTTCATTCATATCCAGTTTCATACAAATCCTTAACTTGCCCAGTTTCTTCTGCAGAGCTAAATTCAAGTCTGYAGCCAGTTGATTTGGATGTTGACCYTCAGCATTTTCTGTTCACTAAAGGGCTATGATCCTGAGGCTCAAGCAAGTTATTAAGCTAATTTAAAATAAAAATCCAACAAACAAAAGTTTGGAAGTTGATGAGGATCCTATTTTTTTCTATTTTGCTCCTTATAKTAACATAATTAAAAATATTTTCTTCAGTTACAGCCAGCTTCTGAAGGAAATTCCAGTAATGATATAAAATCAGCAAGAGGTAGAGTGTTCRTAATTTTCACTGCTAATTTTCATTAATTTTTACCTTTCCAGCTAAAAATATACATGGTATGTTTTCATTTTCAGCTTTCAGTCATCAATTTCTTATACATTTCTTTTTTTCCCCCAGTAGACTAAAGAATCCTTTGTTCCCTGATGGTTTTTTCCCTATGCATATGGTTATAAACCATTATCAAATCACCTTTCAATCTTTCTTTTTATATGCTTAACAAAATGAGTGTTTTAAATTTCTCACTGTAAGCCATTACATCTCCAGCCATTAAATACTTTTTATGGCTCTTTTTAACACCCTCGCCAACATCCTTTAAAAATACAGAGACCAGGGCAGCACAGAATGTTGCAATAACAACCACACAGAGGTAAGCTCACCTCCCCTTCCCCCTGTGTTTACACACCCATGGATGGCATTAACCCTTTTCCCACAGTGCTGCAAAAAGCCTTTTGGAGTCACAGATCCTCTGTGACCCCTAAATTCCTTCYAGAGTCACTGTTTCCCAAGGCAAACTGCTCCATTCTCTAGGCTTTGCTTGTGTTTCTCAGTCTGTTATCTGACATTTGGTGAGACAGAACGAAACACATTTTGATTGAAGGGTACCCATTTGCCAAGTAAAGGAGCTCCTACACTCTTTTTTTTTTTTTTTTTTTTTTTTTTTAACCGTGCCATCAGTCCTCACCTCTTCTGCAAGATTATCAGAAGTGATTTTTTATTCACTGCCATGCAGTTGCTGTAAATGTTTTCGAAGTTTGCGGCTAAGATCTTTCTCAAACCTGAGGCAATACAAGCAGGGAGAGSTTGGCAGCACGGGCTAAGAGTGAGCTTTGTTTCAGTCAAATGCAAGTTATGGACTCACAAATGCCTCCCAACACATCCCCTTGTACATCTCTGCTTTCTATACAGCTAAATGAAAGAAAAAAGAACAATGTTGCTGGAGGAAAAGAGGTGTACAGAAGTCGGTGGGCTCACTCACTATTATGCTCAAAAGTTAGGAATGGAATTCCTATTTCTGTGCCTTGCCATTTGTACTTGTCTAACCAGTCATAACTTCTCTAGAGTTTTTGCCTCCTTGTCTATTTTCCCTTCCCTTCAGACATAAAAAACCTGAAAAAGACAAAAGGAAGGAAGGAAGGTGCGGAAGGAAGGTGCGGAAGGAAGAAAGAAAGAAAAGAAAAGAAAGGAAAGAAAGAGAAAGGAAAGGAAAGGAAAGGAAAGGAAAGGAAAGGAAAGGAAAGGAAAGGAAAGGAAAGGAAAGGAAAGGAAAGGAAAGG
>NW_026623517.1:315599-336640 GCF_030028575.1 Malurus melanocephalus | reverse complement strand
AAAGAAAGAAAGAAAGAAAGAAAGAAAGAAAGAAAGAAAGAAAGAAAGAAAGAAAGAAAGAAAGAAAGAAAGAAAGAAAGAAAGAAAGAAAGAAAAGAAAGGAAAGAAAGAAAGAACCTGAGTAAGAATTTACAGTCAGTAGTAGCTGGATGCTTAAATTCTGGAAATTGTTTTAAGCAGACTGTCTAAATAAGGAGTATAAATAAGCTGCAGTAATAACTCCTGCCTTTAAAAGAACATTTTTTGTTACCTTTAATAAATATTTGGATGTATTTGTTAGTGGTCACTTTTTGATAGCTGTGGGGATTTTTGTGTATTTTGAGTTCTCTGGTCCACAGCAAATAGATGACTTTGAATATAAAGCCACCAGGAGTTGTATGGATGTCCAAGCATTGTCTGTGCCAGCATCAGCAGTATTTTTCACAAATAAAGAGGATGAGTGAAAATGTTGTGGGATGGACAATCTGACTTGGAGCCAGGTCTTCTGGGAGATTTATGGGCAAAAAGTAGAAAAATTCCTGAGGAGGATTAATCACTGAAGGCCAGGAAAGAGGCCGGTCAGCCTCTGAGGGGAGGTCCTAGGGGAAGAAAGGCAGATCTGTCTAAATGATGGGACAGATATCCCGACGGGATTAGAGTGCCAGGCTCWGAAACAAAGAGGCAAAGATTAGATTTGGTGCTTATGGTTTCCCCTCCAGGACTGACTTCATTAAAGCTGCAGGAGCTGATCCAGGGGGTGGAAGTTGCCTGACCCTGGGTCACACAATAAGCTYGTTTCATAAGGCAAACTCACTTTCYATCRCTGCTTTCTCATTCACTTTCTCCCTTGCTCTCCCCTTCCACACGCTCTCTGTAGCCTCCAGCCCCACTTTCCCTTGGGACCTTTGTCATATCTCACTGTCCTCATCTCTCAGACTTTGTCCCTCCATCAGAAACCTTTCAGGCTCTTCTCCCAGTGCTCCCTAAGAACCACAGTCCTTTCCACTCAGGACTGCCATTCCCATCACTGTCTCGACCCTGGGATCCTTCCTCTCATCCTACTGCTTTATTTTCCCCGTATTTGGATCTGGGAGGTTTCTTACTGCATCCCCCTTCTGAGAGCACCAGAACAGACTCAGATTTCTGGAATCTGCTGCCCCATTGTCTTCTAAGACACTTCAGATGTCTTAGAAGACAATTCAAAACCATTTTTATCCCCAGCAGAATCATTGCCAGTGTAGAAGGTGACTTTTGGGAATGTGTGACTATTAAAACATTTAACAAACCCCTGCCAAGACTGCACAGTGATTTCCCAAAGATGTATCAAGTTTGAGTAGAATTTTACAGGTAAGGCAAATCTCTGATGAAGGCCAGTCTATATCTCTATCTAACTTCAAATGCCAAAAGATAAGACTGCTAGGGTTTGAAAAATAATTTATAATTTTTTTTAAACCCTGTGGCTTTAAAACATCTTTGCTTTTCCTTGTGCAGAAAAGGTAAGAAAMAGTTGTCTTAAAGGAGTGATAGGATCAGTTTGCCTTTCTTGATTTGACTTTGCAATAACAATTTTGAAACAAGGCAGAAAAAAGTCAATACTTCAGGGTAAAATGAGTCACATCTGTTATTCTATATAGCCTTCAATGTAACTAGCTGTTTGAAATTATGGAGGAAGCCAGAATTAACACACTTGGCTGCTGAAGAAAAGATAAACCCAGCRCACAAATCAATAGTATTTTCAATAACATCTGTGAATGCTGACAAATCACAGCTCCATGGCATCCTCCCTAACCCAGCACTGCGATTTTGTTCTGGTGACGTCTCAGAGGGTCAGTGACTCAAATTTCCTACAGCAAAAAGGCATTTTTTAGATCTTTTCTACCCAAACATTGACAGGTCCAAGGCCTGTTTAGTTATTGATTCCGAGTCTTTATCTGTATAATGTAGCACTTTCCCATTCAGTGGAGACTGAGTTTTGTTCTCCTGRATTTATCATTGTTCTGTAACAGTGTTTTAACTGCATTTCTAATCCGTTAAATCATATCTTGCAAATACAATTTATATTGATCTAGAATTCAATTTTTCTTAATTTGGTTTCTGATAGTATTGTATGAAAACATTTGCACAAGCAATTTAGTATGTATTACAAAAGGATGAGGTATCAAGCCTGATATTTCTTTTTGTTGAACAGATAAATATCTATTTTAGTCTCTTAAATTATCCYAACAATAAAAAAGAAGTCTGTATTACAAAGGAGCATTATAGAATTAGTAGTGGATACCATTCTTTGTGAAGTTATTTAAGGAATTAGTGGTGGATACTATTCTTTCTGCAATTATGCCATTTCTTCCTTCTCAATCCATTCTTTTACAGATAGGTTTACTTTTAAATATTTAGAGGYTTGATTTACCTGTTCTGATTTTTTTACTCTGAACATTTATGAAGTGATGTCTAAACATCATTGTATGGCAAGTTATACAGCACATAAACCMCAAGAAATCCCAATCCTAAACCTTTGCATCAGGCTACCCATGGAAAAAACAGTAAATCCATGGTAAATATATTGATTTCAAAGTGTGTGTTTTGGGCTTGCAGACTCACATGAGAAAACAGTGTTTGGCCTATTGATTTCTGCTAATTGTTTGTATTTGCYTATGTGATCATTACAGCAAACTTTTAGTTTAAAGTAAAGTTTCTCAAGGTTGAGTCTACAGCTGTTATAAAGCATTAGAATTTAGGAAATCTCCCAAGTACATTAAACTCACCATTTAAGAAATGCTAGGCAAGGAAATGAGAGAAATCAGGTGCATTTTCTAAAGTTCACTTAGATTACCAAACAGCCTTAAAGCAAAGGGACACATCAAAAATGTAGYTTGGCCCATGGTATGATCTATCAAAGATTTTTGGTAGATCACTAATCTAATTTTTTTTAATTGTGTCCATRGATGTGAAGCAAGAGATTCCTGGGGTGAAGAATGTCCCTTGGAGAGCAGTTTCAAAAWGGATCCACTTCCTGTGTTGTTTGCCAAAACAAAATTTAAGTTGAATATAACCTTCAAAATATCATCGATTTTCCCTTACAACTAAAAAGTACTTAAACAGATATATTTTCTGTTACTTAATTTAACTCTGAACAATCAGTAAGTAGAATATATGCAGATTACATAAAGTTATTTTTTTCAAAACTCTGTGACAAAGTTGTCCCGAGGGCCCAAATTCTCAGTATTCAGTCACAATTTTGATTTTCCTTGAACTGCAGTACGTATGCAACACAAACCCCACTATTTTATTTCAATGAGCACAAACCCAGTGCAATGTGTATGACCAGTAATATGTTCTGTGAATCATAGTTTGGAAAGCATTAAAAAGTATTCTACTTTTTTAGAGTACCAGCAACTGTAACTTCTGATCAAAGTCCCATAGTTCAGAATTCCAGAGGTTTATTCCAGTAAACCAGCAAGAGTTTCTAAAATTRTTTTCTCATGAGATTTAGCTGCATCACATTTCCTCTGTGGGTAGGGAAGTCTGATATCTGAAGGCCAGCTGATTTTTCACCATTATTTAAATTACCAGAAACTGAGGCCATCAAAATTTGAGAGTCAACACCTTCTCCCAGTGTTTCCTGACAAGTTCTGAGATGCACCTGGCTGGCCTTGGCCCATAGGACCATTCCAGCTTTTTGGGATCATTGAAACAACAAAGTTTCTTGTCTTTCAACTCATATTTTTGACTCATAAAGGATTCATAATATTTTCCTGGGGTTTTTCAGTTAAATATCAAGAATTCTCACCATCTCTATGGCAACTTGGGACACCCTATAGACAAAATTAACTGCCAGGTTTCCTGTCAAGTTTGACTCTTCAGCAACTGTGCAGCTGGGATGGTGAGAAGTTGCCAGATTGCAGGAAATAATTATAGTAAAACTTCACAAAAATGCAAGTATGTAAACCAAAGCTAATTAAAATAGAGGAATGATCATAGTAATTGACCTTTACAGAATTCATACAGTATGGACTTCAAATGGGAAAATAAGTGCAACCAGGTGAATCTGGTGAAATAGTAAATATAATTCCATGGTAAAAAAATACAATTTTCTGCATTTTATTTTAATTCTGCCTAAATACAAACCAGACGTGCTTCAGGAGTCCTTACAGAGAATTAAAGCCTCAGATTCTCGTTGTGGGGGATTTTTGTCATCTTGGGGGATTTTTGTCGTTTTGGGGGCTTTTTTCAAAGCTTTTTTTTTTGGGGGGGGGGGGGGGGGTTTTTTTTTTTTTTTTTTTTTTAACAGAGTACGGGGAAAATTAGCGCCTAATTCTTTCACAAACAATTGTGAAAGACACTGAGCTGATGTGAGCTTGCTCTAACTCCAGTTTTTTTCTTTCACTTACCCATTAAATAATCACTGCCCCCACCCAGGCTGCTGCTCTTCCTTCCTTGTAGGAGCTCACCAATGCAGCAGAAATCCATCAGCATCCTGCTCCCACTGTMTGGGGTGTTAAAGTGACCCACATGGGGTCTGTAAGTGACAAAAGGTGACTGGCAGGACTCTCCAGCCTCGGGGGTGCTGGAAAAGGACCTGGCAGCAAACTCTGAGATCACATCTGCTCAATCACAAGGGTTTGCACCAAGAGCCTTTTTGACAAACTGCAGAAAGAGCTCCGCAGCAGCACCTTTGCTTTTCAGCTAAAAGTTGTTCGGTCTTTTCAGGAAGAACACAGCCAAAGGTAGCTCCAAAAACATCCTGGGCTTAACAAAGGAGCTTGGCCAGTTTTTGACCCCTGGAGATCTCTGCATTGTGTCCTGAAAATTAAGTGGGTCATGGAGGAGTTTTCAAGGCTTAACAGCAAAGTGATCCTGCTCATCCTACAGCGGGGGCAGAAAAAGAGCAAAATATTAAATTCCAGGATGTGACACTTCAACACAAGATGAGTGTTCCTCACATCTCTGCCTCTTAATACACGAGGGCAGTGAAAACTGGGTGCTGTGAAGAACTTCTCCAGTAAAGGAGTGAAAGGTTTCAGTGAGAGAAAAAAATGTCTTGAAAGAGAAATTCTCTAAACACCTTAATAATGGGAGATAAAAACACAGAATTAAATGATACATTCTCTAGCTAGCAGTGCTATTTATTAGGGATGAGAAAAAGGAAGGAAAGCAAAAACAAAAGCCAAAATGATAACTGTTGTGACTTGGCCAGAAAAAAAACCACACTGACTGAACTTTTTTATTATCTCATCTGCCTTTGCAAGTGATATTTGAATGATGAGTGAATGGTGAGAGACAYAAGGTCTACAAGGAAATATTTGGAAAATAATGAAAGGAGGGACAAAGCTGCTAAAACTCTACTCAGTTACAGATAAAGATTTGTTTGCAGGAGCAGGAGTCCACCTKGAGCAATGCTCCAAAATATGGCCACAAAGCATAAAATCTTAAATGAGCTAACAGGTGAGGAAGGAGTATATCTTCTGTTTTTACTTTAAAGTGGGGGAAATATATTCCTATCTGTAAATGTCAGCATTGCATAGCTGAGTCAATGCCTTTGGAATGACCTGCATTGTAAAGATCTTGTGGATTAACACAATTCAGTAGTTTTAAACAAAATTCCTGAAGTTCTCGCTGTATTCACATATCTTTATTTAAAGCCAAAGAGTTTGCTCTGATTCATCTGTTTACACGTGCAGCCTCTGGACTCCTGGCTTTTGTAGAAATAAAACCCCACCATAAATTAAAAAATACCATCTCTGTTTCTTCCCTCCTTGCATAGAAGATTAGACTAATAGAAAGTTTATCTTATTTAAATCTGCAAGCTTTTTTACATGATTTTAATCAGAATAGTCATCAAGGCACTACAATAACTTTCTGCAGCCTGWTTTCTGACATGCAGATATTGAGAATTCATGTTTATTTAATTGCAGAGGAAAGAATGTTTTGCCATTTTTCTCTAGGAAAGCAAGAACCAACACAGAAATGCGACAGGCTATAAATTTGATAAGATGTCTTGTACTGCAATTTTTTATTTATCCTCATGGGACTCTTTGAGCTTTCCCAGATCTACCTTTTAGCACAGAATTGCCTGATGTTCTTCATCAGCTTTTAAAACCAGAATTGTTACAAATGAGAGCTTACAGTGGCAGCCCTGGTTTATTTTATGCGATGCTGCCACGTAATAATTGTATTACATAAGTTTGGCAGCATTTCACAGCTGTTCTAAGTCATGCTAATGGGAGGTATCCAGTTCCTAATGTTGAAAACTGCCCCTATACAGAAGCTGATTGAATAGGTTTGCTCACTAGCAAAGGCTCACTCATTTATTTCAGTTTTTAAAGGGAGGCCTGACATTATCCAATTTGTATGTCTGATGAAAAGTTTCATTAAAGGGTGGAAAAAGTGGTGTGGAATGAAATCCGAGTGTTCATAAAGGAAAAAAAAAACCCAAATGGAATTTTCTTTATACATTTTTTTTTCTAACCAAGAGACCAGCAAGAAGAGCCTTCTTAAGTTACAAATTTAAAGTACTTTCAGCTTTATTTGATACCTCTGAGACTCTACCAAATTTTCTTAATCACTCAAGCCTGTCTGCAAACAGTTATGTAAAGCTCAGCTGAGGCCAGRGTGGTTAAGCTGAGGTTTAAAGAGGAGCTCAGACAGTTCAGGATGGACATTGCACGATCCGTGGTACTGCTGGTGTAATAACCCATCAGTTTGTAGGGTCCAGGGTGGTGCTGAGTGTGCCAGTGTCCCATCCTCCCCTCCCTGCCAGTCCCCTCCATTCCCACAGGGATGTCTGATCCTCCCCCTGTGCATGGAAACACCACCCACCCCTGTGGGGCAAACAGCTGCCCCTCCTGGCCCCCTGCACACCCTCAAACATCTGCCCAGCAGGGATCCAGGTCCCTGCACCACGGCAGCAAGGAGCTCACCCCTCTTTCCATCAGCCCCTGACTGCTTTGCTTGTCCTTGTGCAGCAGATGCWCCCCAGCTGCACCCAGCATGGATCCTCCCTGCTCAGGGAAAGCTCTGCACCTGCCCCTCTTCCTGTCTCACCCAGGGCAGTGCCAGGTGGAGCAACTTACAGACCATTTTCGAGCCATGGTGTCCTCTTTTATCCTTCCTAGCAGGTAATGATGACACCCTCACCATTCCAGACCCTGAGTGAATAATTTGCAGCGTGCTGAGCAGGCTCCAGGTGTGAACCTGGCACTGCCTTCTCAGGAATCACAGTGTTACTGCTGAATTCCACCAGGGCTCACCAAAGAACCCAGCAAATCTCAGGCAGCTGCGTCTGTACCTGAAGACGAGGGAATCTCAGCCATTGAGAAACTCTCAAGCTTATAAAACCCATCATCTATGCACGTGGATGGTTCTGGAACAGTGTGGCAGACTCAGAAGATTTAAGCACTTGATTAAGCACACTGAGTGCAAATCTCATCGTGATGGTTCTGTTTGTTTCCTGGCACCAGATCACCCAATATTGGTACAAGGAAAAAATAACAGACCTGAGCCAACCTTAAATAAATAATAATAACAATAATAACAATAAAAATAATATAATTTAAATATATATATAACATATAATATAATAATATATATTATATATAATTTAAAAATACATAAGGTTATTAATCTGTTATAACCCTAGTAATGTAAGTTCTTGCTTTCTGCTATTATTTTCCTAGAGCTGTGCCTTTCTAAACTGAAGGAGTCAGGAAACCTCTGTTACATTTCCAAGTCTGGACCCCACRAATGTTTCAGAGAATCCTTCAGGGTAAATTATAGTCAAGTCTGAGAGGACCTCACTTGTGCCACAGAAACTTTGTCAGCTTTCATGGTTTTGTGTCCAGCACCACTGATGGACTGTGGGACAGGCAGGAGGAGAACAGTGAGCATGGTATTGCTTCCTGAAAAATCATCTCCTTGCTCCTTAGGGAGTGTGAGTCTGCAGCCAAAGGATCAGGGCACTGAAAGATCAAACAGGGCACAGTCTTTGCCTCAAGCAGTAACCATGAGTATTATCAGATTAAATAAGTCTTTGGAATGGGAATGGAAATCCAAGCCTTTACTCTTTCCATGAAAATATTTAAACCTTCATGATGGATTGGAATTTAAAATCATCCTTGAACTCAGTGACCACTTCCCAGCATACCTTGCTGTAGTAGAGTGTATTTTGTAGTTCCTCTTTCGAGAAGAAAAGTTATTTGCCTGAGAGCTACCTTTGAAATACTCAGTTTAATGTTGCCATAGCTTCTTTGCAAAACTGCCTGCAGTGGTAACAAACTTATGCAAGGTCCCATGCGTTACTCAATTTTACACCATTTTGTTGACAGTGCAGGAGAGACACGAGAGTCATTTCAAAAGACATTTGCTGTTTTAATTGAACCAAAAATCCAAGTATGGAAAGTGCTATATGAGGCAGACAACATCTTACAGCTTCACAGTTAAAGCAAAATYAAATCTATGTGACTATGATCAAAGGAAAAATACCATTCATTTATAATTGTAAAGTAAAAAGAATAAAAAGTGTTTGCTAAGTTATGGTTTCCAGACCAGAATCAGGCTGAGAAAGTGAAGCTTATGTGYCTAACACTTTTATTTAAGAAATAAAGACTACACAAATATAAGAACTTTTAACGCACCAGAATATTCTCAAGGTTGAATTAAACTATAATTCACCTTTCAGTACTGTACAAAAGACACTGTTCAAATAAATGGTGCTAATTTAGTGCTAGGGTAAAATGACCTGATTGACAGCTGTGGGGAATTCTGTTCAGAAAACAGTGCTAGAAAGGCAAATTTCCCTACCTTGTCATCATCAATTTGCCTCACCCAGAAAGAGCTATCACGGAGGTAATTACTGCATCAAACCTACTCGAATTTTTTATCTTTTTTTGGTCACATGGCTTCTGCCTCACTGGGTTTGAGATTGATGCTGTCAAGCTCGTTGCATCCAGTCCAGCAAGACACCATAACAGGCTGACCAGAATGCTTTGAGGATTGGGACAGATCCCAAATTTTGGCATGGTTGTCACACTCAGTGCATCTATGCAGTGGCCAGAGGTACAGCCCAGCAGCAGAGCAGTTGGTGTGGACAGACATCCTGTGCCCATGCCATGCCATATCCATGCTCATGCTATGCCATATCCATGCCCATCCCATGCCATATCCATGCTCATGCCATGCCCCATTGACTGAGATCAGCTGCAGGTGCAAAAACACCACAGGAGCCAAACTGTAACGTTTGATTGAATTATTTCCTTTGAATTTCTACTGGGTGCAGGTGTCAGGGGGGTCTCTGTGAGGACTGGCTGATTTCTGGACATGGCTGATTCCAGATGACCCCAACTGACCCAGAGCCTGGCAGCCACGTGTAAGAGAAGGGGCTGAAGGTGCCAAATAGACAGAGAGAACGGGAAAAAAAAAAAAAAAAAAAAAAAAAAAAAAAAAAAAAAAAAAAAAAAAAAAACAGAAACAGAAGAGGCAAGGTCAGAGGAGAAGCAGGAGGAGGAGAAGACCCTACTTGGCACCAAACAAAGGCATCCACCTCAGCCCATGAGCATGGCCATTCCCAAGGTAACTTCCACCATGGAGAGCCCACAATGGAGCAAGGGGAAAATGTGAGAAGGAGAAAAACTCAGAGAAAAACTGTTGTGTTTGGGCTGTGATCCCCTGGCCTGGCCTTCACTGCTCAGGGGGTGGAGTCTGGGAGATCATGTGAAGTTGATCCTGGGAAAAGGAGGGAGAGTGCTGGTATAAACTTTTTCTATATATCTCTATATATAGATTTTTCTTTTTTTACTAGCACCTGTATCAGCAATTAAATATTTATTTTAATTTGCAGTAAATTCTGCAGTGTGTGTCTGTTCACAAAGGTAAATGATAAGTGATGTCCCTGTCCTTATCTGAACGCGAGAACTGTCTTATTTTTGTTCTTCCCCTTTTCTTCCCCCTATCTCACTGAGTAAGTGACTGAGCAGCTGGGTGGAATTTTGGCTGTCAACCAAAGCTAACCCACCACAGATTTTTTTKKTWRKTTTTWRGKKKKTTTTTTTWATATTACTCTAAAATACCTATTTTGCTWTTTTGTTGTTGTTGTTTTTGTTTTGGGGCATTTGCAATTATTCAAAGTATTCCAGCTAAAATAGGACTCCTCTTACTTCGGGGTGTTTTACATTTGAATGAAACATTCCCAAAAAAATTGAACCTGATGGATAAAAGAGAAAGTTCTTCAAAGACATCAAGTGAAATTAAGTTACTGAAAATGTTTTGTTAAGCTTTGGATGAGCCCCTTGGGGAAATTTCTAARCAGAGCTTCTGATGCCTCCATGTTCTCTACAGGTTAAAAGAAAATTTAGAATTGAAGTTAATGCTCTTTGAACCCAAAATCAATACAAAYTCAGAATAACACAGCAGTGAAAAAGTGATTTTAATTCAAAACAGAAAGCAGAATGCATCCCTGGTCATTTTAGATTTAGCAAAATTAATTAACTTTGACACAACTACAAGTGAGCTGGCTCATTGCACGTCCTTCGAAGTCCAAGACAATCTTCTTAACAATCTGCTTAGTATAATTGGAGTAAATGGAGAAATACATTTGAAAATGTCAGAATTGCAATCGATATAATTGACCAAGAAGGGGTAACAGCTTTGTTACTCCCTTATGCAGCCAATGAAACGCTCCATTTTAATGAGACTATCCCACAGAGGTTTAAATGCAAAATTATAAAGAGTATGTTCAGCAGCCTGCAGAAGGTGAGATGGAATCCCATTCAGTTCCTGGAGTTTTTACTGCAGACAGAAGTTTTGACGACAGACTGAAAAAAAATAAGGTTCTTGTCCCAGTGAGACATGAACTGATCTCAATTACTTTAGAGCTAATCAGTGTTAAGGATGCTGAAAGTTAATAGGTTYTGCTGGAGTACCATGGCTTATCTGTATTTCCCTGATACTTGAAAAAAAGTTTTTTGCATGTTCTTTATCCTGAAGATTAACCTTGTAAATATTCATGCTTAGATGAGGAATGGAAATTGTGGATGAAGACACGTGAAGAGCTCTGACAGTCATGTAGTGAGTTTAAATATGGATTAGAAGAAAATGGTTTCAAAGTGAAAACTAGAGTTTAAAAATCCACAATTCCATAATAAACTTTTAATGACATTTTTGGGTTTATTTTGACTTGCTCACATCATTAATAATTTCAGTTTGGGGAGCAAACCTTGTGCCCCAAGTAAATTTATGACTATTAACTCTTAAGGTGGACTTCTTAATGTGATCTTTGTCATKAAGTCTATTGGTTTCTTTGGCTGAAAATGTGTTACTTTTTTGACACTGAACGAGATAAAAACTCTAAATGAAAAGTATCTAGTATCACAGAAACAAAAAAGTCTGGAATATTCATATCCTTTGGTTCTTCTCATAAGAGCTAATTGTCAATGCATGGTGTTTTTTTACTTGTTACTGCCCCTGCTAGAAGGCAAAATTAATTACAATAAACATTTTTAWTTGAAACAAACCTCATTTTACAAAACATAGTAAAGCCCAGTCTTTTTTGAGCACAGAAATCTCACCAGAACTGACATTTTTGTTYATTTGTTTTTGTAAGGTTGGCGGGTTTTTTTGTTTCTTTAGGGATAGGTTTTCAGCAGTACAGTGTCCAGAAAGATCTTTTATTTTTTTTTCTTTGGGTTTATTCTGCAAGTGATCCTCAACTGTTTGTAGCTGTCTACATCTGCTGTGTCTGTGCACTCAGAGATGATCACTGGAAAGAGAATTATTTGTGTGTGTGTCCCAGCTGGAGGACAGTCTGTGTGTTCACAACCTCAGRGAGATTTTATCTGACTGTCAGACTGACAGAGGAAACACTGAGGAGTGAAACAAACTTCATTTCAATGTCTRTTTTGCCTGTATGGAGAATATGATCAAGCAATAGCATAATTCTCCCCACAAGCCCAGGTATTGATGAAATTAGGACAYAGTTTATGAGTAAAGTCAATGAAATAGATACAGGGATCAGATACTGGGGCATCTGAGTATTTTCCATCTGTAATAAGTATGGAAACAAATTTTGAAGGATTTTTTTAGTGCTTGGCTGAACTTCTCTGGAAGGAAGCAAAACAAAACCCACAGAAATCTCTGTACAAGGATGTCCCCCATGCCAGTTTGCACAGCTAGCAACCTGCAGATGTTTAGATGTGCMCAGAAGCAAAAAGACGGGTGGGTAGAGAAAAACTTGGAGACATTACATCTTGCACTGAAATTTCTCAGAAGTGAAAGCAAAAATGCCTTTATTAGCTCTGCCTTCTGCCTTGTTATACTTCCATAGTTGTCTTCATACTGAAAGATAACAGTGGGATCCCTTCCCTTCCCTTCCCTTCCCTTCCCTTCCCTTCCCTTCCCTTCCCTTCCCTTCCCTTCCCTTCCCTTCCCTTCCCTTCCCTTCCCTTCCCTTCCCTTCCCTTCCCACTTTTCAGAATTTTGAAACATTTTCAGTTCCAATGTTATCCAAAAACTTCCTCTTCTTTGATTCCACAAGATCGCTTTATCAGGTCCCTGTTTCATCCTTCTCCCCGAGTATGCTTCAGTATCAGAGACTTTCCATAACTTTGTATAAATTTAGAAAGCTCTTGAAGACTGTAAAGGTGTGAAAAACTATAAAGGTATGGATAGAAGGAATTAAAGTTTAAAATAGGATTTCTGAAGTGGAGGTCTGCTAAATTAGTGGTCTTTGATCAGTTATTAACTTGAGTTCAGGAAGAAAATTCATAAAGTTTTGAAATACTGAGTACAAGAAACGAATGTTTGAAATATACCTAGCTGCTGAAACTTTTTTAAGTAGAATCCACAGAATAATTTAGTGTGTGCCCAAGATCCCCAGTGGCAGTGATGACATTTTAATCTTTGGAAAAATTAAGAAAGTACTCAGGCAAACTTTTGGGATATTTGACTGACTGCCTGACAGCTATTAATCTAACATTTCACAATGCCAACTGAAATAGAATGAAATAATGCTGTAAGTTTTTTTCCCCAGAAAATTTTATAGACATGGACATAAAAAAAATAACAGAAAAGGAAACCACAAAGAAGCTCAACATTTGTATTGTGAAATTCCTTTACAGACAGCCCAACATCCTGTGGAAAAGGTACCTTAACACCCCTTCTCATCTGATGACCTGAGGCAGAGCCTCCTTATTGAAAGCCAGGAAAATCACCAAGGTGTGATTTCCTTTTTTAAGTCTGTCTCCTCATGTACCTTACCCCACAGCTGAACCTGCTAGAGACTTCTATTCATGGTCACTTGTGCATTTTACCAGACTTTTTCCCACTGGCTGCAGGATATAAATTACTGTCTGTCTCCTGGTTCAGCCTAAGTGAAATATCGTGTGTGAACAGCCATGGTTAATGATGACCAGATGTCAGGATCTCAAACTCTGACATCTTTCTTAAGAATGTTTGAATACTGACTGASTCTAACATCATTTCTTCCCTCTGGAACTTTGGACAAGCTGCTTGTGGCAAAAAACCCTCTACAAAACCCAAACAAACCAACAAAACTCCCCTGTGCTTTAATTTTATCTGYCCAGTTTAGGCAGCCTAGAGTTTGAATTTTCAAAATTTCTAAAATCCTCATGGAAAATAGAGGGAAAAGCAAACCTTCTGTACATTTTRTAATCATGCCATAAATACTTGAACTTGGTGACTGACCATCTCAGGTGGGAAAATGAATTGTTGAAGGCAACCCAGGAAAACAGTCAGGTAGGATCCAAAGATCTTTCAGCCCAGATTCAAACTGAAAGATAACAGAGAAATCCAGATACATATTTTATAATGACTCTATCCCCTTCTTACAGAAAAAAAAAAAAAAAAAAAAAAAAAAAAAAAAAAAAAAAAAAAAAAAAAAAAAAAAAAAAAAAACAGAACGGAAGTGGGCAGAATGGAACTGGGCATATGAGTAAAGAGCTGCTCACGCTTCTCCAAGACAGAGCTTGTTTAGATGGACAAACTTGTGACCCTACAAAAGTGCTCAACAGGCAAACTCAGAACTGCTCACCTGAAGGAATCAGGCAGAATTGAGAGTAAAAGTTTTCCTGTAACCAATGTGAAGTGATTCCCTTTGGAAATAGTTCCAAGGAAAAGAAGACAGCTCATCCATCTGGATAAAAAATTGCCCCCCAAAAATCCCTCAGTTTTCATGCAAAAAGTGTGTTTGAGCTGCACAGAGAGAACTGCATAAAAAATCTTACCACTGTGCCCTCTGCCAGCTTCAAGGTAGAGCTTTCACAAAAGGAATCTGGTCAGAGTCTGTGCTGCAGGGAGGGGACAAAGTGAATAAAAGTGCAGCTCTGTGTGCTAGATGCTCATGGTGAATGGTGTGTGCCACTAATACCAATATGGTGTTTTCATGGCTTCTTYGTGCCTTTCCTTTCCCCCCCTGCATTTTTAAATTAAGACAAGCATCTCTGAATGCATAGGTGAGCTTAAAAAATGTTTTCCACTTAACAAAAGGTCTATGAAAACTCCTGAGCCTGCACCTCTGATGTTGATTCCAAGAAATGTGGCATCATTAGCATGGRCTTCCACTCCTCATGAGCTGTGAGGATGCTTTTAGCTGAAAACAGCAGCTTGCCTTTTTTGCATAGTGGAGGACCACCACTATTCCTTATTTGTTTTGTATTGATTTACACACACAAAGTTCTTCTACATCCTTAATAGAGGCAATTATATCCTATTAAGATATTTTGGTCCCGGAACCAAAATGTTTCCAGTTCAAATCCCGCTTAACAGTTATACTAAATGCTATGCAACTGCTCTGAGCTTTTATTTTCATGTAAAAGTTTAATTAGATCCTTCTCTATATATATGCTGATAATATAATAATATTATGTACATATAACATAATAGTATAATAATATAATAATATAATAATATAATAATGTAATAATATAATCATATAATCATATAATCATATAATCATATAATCATATAATCATATATATAATATTATTTGTAGTTAAATTAAAATTCCTAATTGTCAAAAGCCAGTGATAATAGGAAAGCATGAATGATGGTCTGTTATGCTCATCATGCTATGGAATGATGTCATCACTAGGAAGATCTTTCCTATACAATTATTAATTATTTAAGCATTATGGGATTGTTATTGAACACTTTTTATAGTGCCCTGTGTAACATAAAGATACTRCTAATAAAATAATTGAATTAAAAAGTAACTCTCACCCTGAAACCAATAGTTCAAGAAGATTTAATAAATGAAAAATTATTCAGGAAAAAAAGTCCATTTAGAGTTGCTCAGATTTGGTTATTTTCCCAAAACACTGAGTCTCATTAGGAAAGACTTATATCTTTAGGTTCAACCAGTGAAGTCTGTAAAAAAGAAATTAAGAAGAATTAACAAGAAAAAAATGCAAACCCTTGCAATTAAGCCTGATTTCCATCTGATTTCCATCCACAGAAGATTCAGAAGCTGAGCTGCTGCCCCCTCAGGTGTTTGAAATAGGGTGAGTATTTTTCTCAACGGGTTAAACATTCTCTGCATTGAAAACMACAGATTGGAAAGAATCTCCAAAGCTGCAAGGAAGAAACCACCATTAGGAAAAGAGTAAAGGTTTGAAGGACTGATAATTCCAGCATAATTCCATATGGCTTCCTCTGCTTAAAGAAGAAATTCCTATTTGAAGGAAATCACAAAGTTATGCATCATTCAGTTAAAGCAACACAGAAAGTACCAAAATGTAGGATAAAAATTTACAAGGTTCTCCTGGATGAGATAAAGGTAGAACTACACTCTATKGAGAAGGGATAAAAAACTGATAATCATTGTTCACTATGATTTTTACTATGMCAGTGTTTTTCTCTGAAGCAGGAGAAGCTAAATTAAGGTTATTCATCCTGAGGCCATATGACTCTCATTTGAAATCTCTCTAGTTACAGGCCTTATAAAAATAACAATTTATGGACAAAAAAAAATCCCAATTTCATGGGAAATTGAATAATTGTAATCACTTAGGTTTTTTAAAGAGCTTTTAGTATAATTTACATAGGAACTCTATACTGAGCCTCTATTTTGAAAATGGCTTTTTTTGCAGGAAATGTACATGCTGACCAGAGAGGAGATGTACAGATTAATTTTTTTGAATTACAGAACTGAGGAAAATAAGCTCCTACTCCTCACATCCTCACAGCTGCCTCTTCTCTCACTATTTTAAAAGRTAAGTTGAAATAGGGTTACAAGAACTGTTTCCATGAAGCCATATAAAAAGCTACTCAGGGTGGATGAGCACAATTTAAAAAAAAAAAAATAGTAGTTTTAAACATGTCAAGTGATTACTTGCTTTTGTAGAGGTTTTACAGACTTTACAGAAGGTGCAGATTTGCTCTAGTGCTGCTTTTTTTTTTTTTTCAGAGTGAAGGAATTTCAGACTAATCTCTTAATATAGAAACTGTCTAGAAATTGCTTTATATCAGTTATGTTCCCCTTGTCTSTTAAGTGCAAACAAATACCCGGATCTGTTATTCTCCTGTGATTTCAGTTGTGTTCTTTGAAATGACGTGCCAACACTGTGAGTGACACATCCATCCTCTGGTAATTTGTCATTGATGGATTATTCTTTAATTAAAGTTTCAAGATGGATTTTCTTGCAGTCAGGAAAAGCAGGTTTACAGTTTTATCTGGAGGCACAAAATAACAGCGCAGATCCATAAGCAGATGCCATTTAACAGAAAGMTAAATAAATACATATTTTTATATATTGCATTTACATAAATATTTGTAATACATTTATCTCTGTTAAATCACAGGGACTAATTTTAACCCCCAAATTTAAACACTTTCCTAGACTAAAAGCACTGATGCAAATCAATGCATGCTTCAGCAGACTGGTGTTGGTGCATGTCTGTCCAACACACCACTATCTCATCCCATGACTYGTAACATTAATAACAAAATCAATCAAGTGCCACAAAAGTGAATTTTAAGACCACTACGGCCAAATTTGAAAACAGAATTAAGAACCACAAAACTGATTAATGCTGCATAACCTTGAGACCACTTGAACTCCACAAAGGCTGTAATTTTGTCTTTAGAGAGAGGCTCATCAAAGTATTTTTAGAGTATGACAGGGTCAAAATCATCACAAAATAAGGTGGAAGAGACATTTGTTTAAAAGATGAATGCAGTATGAGATAGAAGGCCGTGATTTACATCTGCCTGTTATAAAGGAATTTGAACTCATCTCTCTCAAAACAAATAAGCAAAGAAAACTCCAAAACTCCCAAACAAATAAATAAAAAATAGTAAAACAAAGGAAGTGATACAGTTACTTTTCAAAATAAGAGGCTAAAAGTGACTTAATAACCAAGAACATACTAAGTCTTTTGAGTTCTGCATTTCTCCAGCYATCACAGCCATGCACTTCTTAACAAAGGAACATTTTTCCAGTGGATTCATTTYTAAGTAGCAGCTAGTTTTCTATCTGGATGTTTTATTTTTTCCTTGCCTGTCGCAAGGTGATGAGTTGGGAGTGAAAGAACTGGCAGGTTTTCTCTTCACAGACAGGTGTGATTTAGGGGTATTATTTCTATTTTCAGTACACTGTGAATCACACGGATTTGGAGTGCAAGGTTTGCACAAAATGTAATGAGTCAAAGCCTTAATAAATATTTACATCTCTAGTGCAAAACTAAATAAACTATGGGTCCGGAGTACTGCAACCTTTCATTAAAAAAAAATGTAAACTGGCCCCCACAGGACATGTCAGCCTCTCATACATCATATGAAATCCAACACAAACATTCAGGAGCAGTAGTATGCTTTGCAGCATTTATTAAACTTGCTCCTTTATCCTCCCTCCTTATGATTCTTCTAATAATGTGTTATGTGGCAAAAGATTATTGGGCTTGTGTTGGCTTTTTTTAATGAAAAAGCCACAAAATATGTGCCGTGGAGACATGAGAAAATTACACAGTTGTTAGGAGAGAGCATGGGACCTATAAGGACCATAACACAATTGGTGGGCAAGTTACCTTCCTTACTGATTCCTGTCAAAATCCTGATTCATATCTTGTTTCTTTCCAGCTTCTTCTCTAATTTTATACTGCACAGAAAGTGTTCCATTTGTCAAAGGTTAATAAACAACTAATAAATAACTATAGCATGCTTATAGTTATCAGTAAGTGATTATTTAACATTTAAAAATGAACTGTTTATTAAAACATATGTTCATCTTTTTCTAACACTTTAATTAAATTATGATTTATAAACAATCCCCAAGAAATCACCTATTTCCCTTTATGAGGTAGTCTTAACCATCTAAGGTGTTTATGATTTCCAGAATTCTGCAACCACATTCGCTCTCTTTTGGATATCAAAAATATATTAAACCCACATTCTTCTGTATTTTCTGCCTGGTTTCCTTTGTCTGCTCACACTTTTCTTTTTCACCATCTTTTTCTGAACATTCATTGTGCTTCTTCAGTGAAAGACCCCACTTTAATTTATACTGGCCACCTTATCCACGAGCCATTCCGTTCTGGTGAGACAATATGTCTTTGCTGGAGACAGAAAAAAAAATAAAGGGGGTTGGGGGGTGTGGAAGGAAGAAAATTAAAAATGTGTTTTATATTATTGGACTGTTGCCAGCAGCACAAAATAGCTCATAACCTGGTCTGGTAACAGTCTGAAAAGGGTAAGTAAGCTTCCAGCACAGTTTTAACATTAGAAACAGGCATGAAGACAAATTTATATTCATAAAACATACAAGATCATGCTCAAGATGTTTTAAATCTTTTTCTTTAACCAGGGAGCAGCAATGCTTAAGTTACCCTTTTCTTCATGAAATGTATAATGGTGCTCTTTTAAGACATGCTGCATTGTAATTACTGCTTTGCTACTGCAGTGTACTTCAGGGAATTGTAACTCACTGAACAAAGGTATCTTGCTTTTAGTTGCTGAACAGGCAATTAGCTTTCCCCAAAATGGCATTTTCATATCCCAGCAGCCCCATGAAGCAAGAAAAAAAGTCTATACATCATATCTTGAGCTCTCTCCTGTTTCWTAGACTCTGAGGTTCCTTTCACACATGCTGCTGATCTGCGTTTGTCAGTGAAAAATCAGAATAACAAAGCAACATTCCACTCCCTCTTGTCACTTGTCACATCTTTCCACCAAAGGAAATTTGCACTGATCAGCTGTAGCAATTTGGGAGTATTCAGCACAGAGGCTGCCTCATCTTTCCTATTTTTGCAAGAAAGGTGCTGGTTTGTGTGTGCTTTTGGGGAGAATTTACCCTGAGCCCTAGGTCAGGATTGTGATTCCCAAACTTCCATAGTTTTGAGGGAATCTTCCTCCACAAGCAGAGATCCTTCAGGGGTTTCCCGCAAAACATTGGTGGAGTTTTACCCCCAAGGCAACATTATAGATTTTTCACTCCTGAATAAAGCTGAACATTAGAAAGATTGACAAAGAAATGGTTAAATGCAGGGGAAAATATTACAAAACCAAAAATAATGAAAAAAAAACATCCCCAAACCCTGTCATCAACCACATTTCCTTGCTGTCTCCTAAGATTTCTTGATGGCATGTCTTGGAAGGGAAAAAAGTCCTCCATACCTGACTCCTACCTTTTAAAACTGACCCCTAAAATGAATGTAGGGAGCTGGTGGCACAGCCTTCTTCACCTCRCTGACTTTGCTTCAGAGAGCATCTACATATTCTTTTCCTTTTCTCTGTGGCAAAACTTCCCCTCCTATCCTTCCTTCCTGAGCATGCTTTACTTCACTTTTTGATGAGATGCAGGCCTTAGATTTGTTCTAAATATTTAAAAGTACTAATGATCCCTCCTTGTTCATCAAGATTGGTATCCAAGGCACATAATGCAGTTGTAGTGAAGAGGATTCTTCTTTTTTTGARAAGGGTTTACAGTCCCATGGCATCCCTCAGTCTCACATTCATATTTTAATTGAYCCTCATACTGAGTTCAGTCTTTTTGGAACTCTCACTATGGAAGGAGTAGGATCATAATCTATATGAGTGACCTCAGGATTGTCCTGACTTACCTACACTGTGGACAAGGATTCCTAGGAATTTAGGGTCAATTTTGACCTTAAGCAGAGCCTACACCATAGCTGTGTCCATGCAGCCTTTTGATAGGAGGAAAAAATAAAAAAAAAAGCAAAGCTTTGTAGTGGAACTTTTCAAAGGTCTTAGAAAAAGTTTTTATCTTGTTGAAAAATAGTACTTTTTGTGAGAATTATCAATCACTGCAACAACCTCCCCAGGGGTGTAGTGATCTACCCACCACTGGAGGTCTTCTGAKACTGGACAGGACAAGATAATCTGATCTAGGCTGCTTTTCCYATGAAAGTTTGGACAAGAGGATCTTTCAAGGTACCTCCCAACCTGGGCTCTTCSATGATGATTCCATAGGACTGTGAATAGCAGGTGATTCCATAGGAATCTGTAAGTAGAAATTCTCTATGAGCTTGCAAARGGAGAAGTGTTAAGAATTTTGCTTTCCAGTTTGGTGCATCTGCAGCTGTGCACTAGGAGAGAGTATATATAAAAGCTCTCAATTTACCTAAATTGTCCAAACAGAATATTAAAGCACTCATCCTCACAGAATAGACTTCTTGACCATGTTTATATTCAAAAATTAAATTGTTTAGTTCCTCAGCTAACCTTTTGCAGTTCAGCAGGTGAGCTAGTCCCCTTTTATTATACTAATGCTATTTAACTATTTTTAGTTAAATGCTATTTTTTTCACTCTTTTTGATCTTTGATATTCTCTATGGGACATTCTTGCATGCATGCCTGTGTTTTAAGTCCAGTGTAATCCACCAGGCCTCATATTTACTCAMTTAGTCTCCAACAAGCTACATCAGAATACCTGTTATTCTCACTCTCTAGAAAGCCACATGTGTATGACAGATCATTCCCCATCAGACACAGACCCAGCTGAAGGATTTCCTACAATTGCTCTACAAATTCAAACCAGTATAATTACCCAAGGCAAATGAAGAAGGCTTTTTTGAGATCTGCTCCCTGAATTATCAGGGGG
>NW_026623517.1:299516-315389 GCF_030028575.1 Malurus melanocephalus | reverse complement strand
AAAAAAAAAAAAAAAAAGCAGCAACTCCTTTAAGACTCTTTGAAAAATGCTGATGTGTCCACAGACTCAGTGAACAAACAACTTGCTTTCTGTACAGCTGAAGCAAGCTGTGTCAATAAGACAGAATGTGAATTATTGCACGCTGCTGTTACATCTATAGGAGCAGGACAAGGGAGTAGATGATTATGGCACAGAGCTTGTGGTTAGGGAGGGAGTGATGGTAGCTCTGAAGCATTAGTTGTTGATGGAAAACATCTGCTTCCCGTCCCATCCCCATGAAACCGGCACTTGGGAAATGTTCCCGGATGGTATCTCTGTGATCTGGGTCATTCCTCTGCTTGGAAGTCTTACACAACGTTTGGATCCGCTGAGAAATCGTTAAATATCAGAGTGGAAAGCAGATAAGAGATGTGCTGCCTGCATTCCTGCCTGATGCCTGACGTGTGCCATATGGGCTCTAAGTGCAGGAACAGCGATGCCAGCCCCTCCTCCTGCARCAGCAGCACCAGAGACCCTTTATTCTGGGGACAGGAATGGGGGAAATCCCGATTCCTGGACTGGTTCCATCAGAACCTACCCCAGCTGATACCGAGCTCAGAGGTTTTCTAGACCTGAATCCGGAGAGGAATGTTACACATGTTGCTGGCCAGGGAGTTTATTTTCTACTCATTAAAAATATCTCTTGTTTCACCCAGCTCATGTTTTCTTTTCAGGACTAAAGCTTGCTCAGGTTCTTCAAGGTGAACCAYACAATGTATCACCATGCAAAAAAAATGTGAGGAATGTGATAGAAAACAGTGATGCCTTTCCTTAGCCACCAKATTTTCAAAGTCTGTTACCAGCACATTTAATCCACCATACAAAAAAGAGATGATCCAGCTTGTGAAATAATGACTGAAAGAGAATAAGGATAATACAGGAGAGGTAGTTTTCATTTTGAATCCAAATTTAACCAAAAAGGTAGCAGGATTGATTTCATGGTCTCATGAAGCAGCGCCTACAAAGGAAGAAATGGCATCTTTCCAGCTGAGGAATTTGATTGCAGAAAGTGTGAATACAGAATGGTTCCCCAGCCAGTGCATTAAATATTCAGAGTCTGAAGGGAGGTGAATTTGTGTATATAAACTATATATGAACATGCACATATAGAGAGAGTATATACTCTTACAGATAGGAACATTACCGAGTCTCACAGATAAGCAAGCAAGAAGATAACAAGCCTTTCTTTTCTATTCCTTAATGATATACATACAGGAATCTTTTTTTTTTTTTTTTTTTTTTTTTTTATTGTGTGAGTTTATATGTAATTAGTAGATAAGTGAGGTGAGGGAGATAAGAGTTTTATTTCAAGGTGCCTTTATTTTAGGTGTGTGGAATGTATCAGTGTTAAAATGCCTGTACATAATTGAGCATTTTATTCACATTGTGTGTATGTCAGATTGGTTACTATAATTGTGTTCAAGTCTCAAAGCAACTTGGTTTAAAACCTATAAGGACTGTAGTGAAATAAAGCAGGAAAGCAAGTCTTAAAAGTTTCCCTGCACATTGGTGGACTATGATAAAACATCTCTTCACAGCTGAAGCATCCAACCATTATGCTTCATAAATCCAAATCTGTATTACTCACATTTATTTACAATATTTTGGGAGAAACCTGGCACCCTACCAGAAATACAGTTTAAAAAGCAATAAATGTCAGAGAAAAAAATCCCTTCTGTCATCAAGTGATAAAAGAAGGAGTTTGCTAAATATATGGTGATGAATTAAAATATTACTGGCAAGACAGAGCCTATACATAATCTTGGAAGAGAAATTCTGGAGATGAAGAGATACTGTAGTACAAGCTAGCTGTTCCGTAAATAACAAAATAAAGTACTACAATGAGCCATCTGCTTGCTCTTAATGGMGACAATTGGAAATTTTCATACTGCATATATTTATTTACTTTAAAAGGACATGATTCCTTTCATTTATCTTTAAGCATTTAAGAATATTAATTCAAATGTCCAAGGAAGGTATCAGAGAGAGATGGATTTGAAGTAGCAGGTTCTGAGTCTTATTCTGTTCCTTGGCCTGTGACAAATCAATTTAAAACACTGATTTGGCTTTCCTGACATACAGAATGTGCTGGCAAAGCCAAGAAATTGTTCCCCTAAATACAGGCTCATCTCTCTTAACTCAGTGGGGCTGTTGCTCACTTCTATTGTTTGCTAAAATATAAATTGACAACAGCATTTCAGGGACAAAGCCCCAGGAAAATTACCAAGCTCACAGCTGTGGTTCCAAAAATTCCTAAAGGCTGTTCCTGGAGTATCGCTAGAGGAAAAGCAGCTGAGGGCAAAACTGCTTGCATCCCACCACAAGGTTTGTAAATGTGTGGCAGGTAATGTTTCTGCCCAACAGCACAGAACRGAGCATTAATCCATGATCTAGGATGTTTGGATAAAGTGTTCTCCTCCCACTTTTTAAATGCTTTTTTCCCATTTAAATATGTTTTTCTTCTGTGACACAAAAATGCCATTACTTACAGGTACAGTGACCCACCAGAATACACCAGCCCCAGGCTCTGTACCTCATCTTTGAAAGSTAAGGGACAAAATCATTAAAATGTGGATGAGGACATTCAGCAGCCCGTCACAGAACCTCCTCCTGAACATGATGGCAACCTTAAACAACATGGCTGTGAGGTTTTACAAGCCCTGCTTTGATGTGGCCTGGCTCAGGAGATTGCACGTGAGGCACTTCCCCTGCTGAAATTGGCTCAGTGAGCATGAAATTATTGAATCCTCACAAAAAGAAGGAGAGATCATTAGAGAAGTGCAGGGAAATAGCAAAGAAATAGTCAAGACTGGTGTTCCAGTGGGTGCTAAAACAGAGGGGCAAACACTTGAAGGAATGCTTTCTGACCCAACAGGTTAGACACACATTTGACGGTACTAAAACTTGTATTCCTGAATTTCCTGCCTACAGAATGAATGTTTTTCTTGTTAGATTGACAGGGAAAGCCATCTCCTCATCTGTGTTTTATCAGAAAGGGTTGGGTTTAGACTCTCAGTACGGAGGCCACTGATGAATATTTCAGTTTTTTTACTTCAGCCCTGTGCCATGTAGAAGAAAATGAAGGAATTATGCAGGACAAAATAATTGTTAGCTTGCTGTCCTGTTGTAAGATGGTGAGAGCATGAACTCTTGCAGGAACACACCTGATTTTATCGCTTTCAATGAATAAAAGGACTTACTGCCCTAAGTGCCTACAGAATCATGAATATTTTCCAATTCTTTTCTCATGTAAACAGTTTCTGCTGCTGCCACAAAGATATTATTGGTGGACAAAGGGAACAAAATGTGTGCAGTAATGGATGTCAAGCTGGCTTTCATAAGCAATCACACCCCATTAAGATGAAGGATACGCTGAAAAAGTATACAGCCCCACAAGGTGATATAAAAGCCCACAGCCAACGGGTTCAAAAACCTGTCAGCTTTTACATTTCTGCCATTTCTGATACCATAGACAAGGCTGCTTTGACAGGCATTGCCAAAGCACTGTCCCAGTGTAAGGGCAATAAGATAAGGAGCTGGGACGTTTTTTCAGACATGAAAAGTCCAGACATGAAAAAACAATTTMATTTCCTTGGAGGTGTTGCAGAAAGCTGTTAGAAAACACTGGTTACTTTAGTACAATGGAGCCCTGAAGGATAAATCCAAAAAGCAGGCATGGGTTGGGAAAAATATCGCAGATTGCATAATTTTATCAAGGAACTGYCAGAGAGCTACTTGAAAAGTCAAAATGGAAAATTATTGCTTTTACCATATGAAGTGATTTAAATCCTCCAGTGTTGATAAGAACAGGGTTGGGTGGACAGAGGAAGTTATAAATGTCAAATATAAATTATATATGTAAATCTTTGAAAGAAAATATTATGTAAAAATTTGGATGGAAAAAATGTAGCCTTTTTTAAATAAAGAAGTAGCATTCAAATGGTAGAAAAAAAAGAAAGGATTTATGACTGTTGATGTTTACTCTTCTTTTCTTCTAACAGATCGTTAGCTTGTAACACAACACATCTCTAAGTCTGCCTTGGTCTACAAAGATATGAAGCCCATGGGAATATTTGAAAACAGCTCTTTTAAACTCTGATGGGCTGTTGTCTTTACTTTCTCAATATCCTTAAATTCACAAAAAAAACTGTGGCATTATTCCCCTTATTTCCCAGCAGCATAAGAGAGACTCCAATCACGAGGGAATGTGAGGGAAAGTGACACCAAGTCCAGTGAGCTGCTACACCTTTGAATGAGAGCATCACACAGTTGGATATCAGAGCAATCCAAATATCAAATTAGTGCCACTGAAAGACAGCTGGGCATTGCTAGGGATGTCTTTCAGGAAAAGAATACTTTTCTAATCCTTTCTTTTACATCTGTATAGCAAAACTTCCTTCCACTAGGAAAAAAATCTATCATTCTGTTGCACTTTAGTATGCAATATTCAAATACAAAAAGTTTTCATGGGTTTATCAAAAATCTTCTGATTATACTCAAAATAGAAAAGCCCAAACAGAACCAAAAAAACCCACACAAGTGTGTTTAAGATACATAAATATATATACATATTTGTGTATACTGAAGGCCTTCCAGTCATAGAAGTGTAGCTGAGATGATTATTTTTTCAACTCCGTTTACTTGGCATCAGTTATGTATACTTTCAATGTTGTCTTCYCAGAGGAAGATTTGGTTTTGTTTGCTTCTTTAAATTGAAAAATCCATTTCTATTTTCCTTCTGGGAAAGATGGCTGGAGAGCATTAATCTTTGAGCAGAGATAAATTATAGGAGAAGTAATAAAAACAAACAAAATAGTAAATTGTGTGGAGTATACATCAAGACTTCTTTTCACCTTTTCTCCTTACATAGAGAAGGCACAGCTAGTGAAAATGGAATTGAAATAGTGACATTATTGGTATGGTTTGAAAAGATGACTGAGCCTYTTTCCCATACATTTCTTATTGCAGTTTTCCTGCTCCATTCTCTGCAGCAATTGCTTCTGGACACTTTTTCATCCAGGACGTCAGGCTCCATAAACCTGTTGGTTTGCCCCAGTTTTTTCTTTTCTTTTCTGTTGGTCTGCTCTGAACCAGTTGCTGTACGTTTTGTTCCTATGAGGCCACACATACATAATTTTCTCCTAAATTTTCCTCTGYTCCCCTAGAGCAGACCTACATTATTTTAGGCAGCTCCTATGACACAGTAAATGTCATACATAAAGATCATTTTAAATGTTTGGATAAAGTCACACTTACCTATTATCAGAGACTCATTACATTTTGTCAGACCTTTGGCAGAGCTTGAGAAAATACTAAATTACTGCAAGAAAGCTTTTGCTTTATGTGGTCTGAAGATCGATAGCAAATTAAAAAAAAAAGACAGAGTATGCCTGTGCTGGGGTTKTAATTTAATGTATTGCTAACATCTGCTTCCTTTGCATGACTGGGCACACTCACACTTTTATTTGTTCTCTATTACCAAAATTTTCAGGGCTTTGTATGAACTATGTGTTACTGTCACATTTAATATAGAAATCCTGCATAAAAGGGCTCTCACACATGTAAGTTTAATGTTCCCAGCTTCAATTCCTTCCTCTGAAGGGCTATGAACCCAYTTCTCTCGCCTTGCAGGTGAAGGTWTGAATCAGTGTAGACAGGCTTATGTGAGCACAGGCTCTCCTGCCCTCTTATTGTGACTGTCCCACTTTAATATTAAATATAACATTATCATTCCGTATTCAGTAGAGCAGAAGGAGGGGGAGAACAAGCACCTGAACAGAAACACGACCCAGTATGTTCTCTCTTGGGGTACTGGCTAGAAAAAAAAGGACATGCTGTCACTCTGCCTGCTACAATCCATATTTAAAATGCTTAAACTTGTGCTGGCACTTCAAGAGGAACCTAGAATTCTTAGTAAACACTCTCAAGGCATGAGAAGATTGCTTACAGCTCTTCATCTCCTGTCCACACCACATGGAACTATTTCAGCAGACAGGATTGAGACTGAAGGGTATCATAAAGACCAGGGTTTAAAGTCTGGCATGGAGAAATCAATTWAAAACATCCAAGAAGAAAGAGATTCAAACATCTAAACCTCTTAATAATGGAAGCATATGCTAATGGCTAATCCACAGAGGAAGCGAGGGTCAGAATAGCAGGATATTTATTTTGTCTTTTTTTTCACAAACTCAACATAGAAGCATCTTCTAGGGATGAGTCTCACTAAGTGAGAAAAGGGAGGACAACAGTTGTGTTTCTATTCCAGTGGATTTTAAACTAGGCTAAGCAGCCTGATTAGTCTCAGAGTCCTTTAGCAGAATAACTTTGTCATCCCAAAAGCTTAAAAGTTGCTGAAAATCCCAATAGAAACTGTAATTATGAGTTCAAATCACAAAAGAAAAATTGCATTAAATGAAAAAAAAAACAAACAAACAAACAAAAAACCCAACATAAACCCTATGTTCTCCCCCAGCCGCCCTGCTTGTCAGCTTGAGACAAAGCTCTCCAGCAGCAACCAAACGCAGGCTGTACCCTGCAGATGAGCTGGTTGCTTTGGAGGTCAGCGTTAAGTCAACCACCAGCCTTTCAAAGGCTTCTTCTCTAACCTCTTTAGACTGTCTACAGTCTTAACTTGCATACAAAACAGCATGGAAACAAATCCTTAAAGCAAATGGAGAAGTGGCACCGTAYGTTTAATGTGTGTCTAGACAATAGCCACAGTGTTAGATTCTGAACTACAGCATAACAAACAGGGGCATATACAGGTTAATTAGTAATAAAGTTGAACTATTAAAGTGAATCTCAGTTAATTCATTGGTTTTCAAAGTATTTTAGGCTAGATGGATTCTAGCCAAGGCTCCAAGCTTATGAAACAGTGATTCATGGCTAATAAGGGCAAATGCCCTAGAGATACGAATATTTGTTACCCCAACACGCTGACCTTTTCCCAAAGAGGCAGAAATTTAATTATCTCCTTTGAAAAGCACAATTATAGAAAAAGTCAAAATCTGATTTATATTCAGTTTCTGCATTTTTCACAGATAAATAAGTAGGGAGAAAGAGAAACTGAAGGAACATTTGAAAATAGCCAGAACCAAAATTAATATATCTGTGTGAGTGTGTTTTGGGGGAGTGAAGATTTCTTCTGCTGCTGGTTTTGTCAGCTCTCTCAATTTTGGCTCACTTTAGGCCATGAGCCATATGACACAAACCTTCCTTTACAGCAAAATCAAAACTCAGGAAACTGAGTTTTCTCTCTCTGTGTATGTCTCAGCTCTGGTTGGGTTTATTTGTTTCACTGGCAAGGTCAGAGGGGTCAGTGACAGATCCCCAGATTCACCACCAGAAGACTCCACCACATTGMCATGCTGGCAGGCCTTGCAGGGACTGCTGAGTCAACTCTGAGCACAAAAGTCAAACAGAAAATGGCTGAGGTAAAAAAATTAAACTCTGTGAAGTTGTATTCAAAGACGTATTTTTCCTCTGTTTTACCAGATGTGGGATTATCTGCATTAATTTTGCTTCTTGCGCTAAGACTCCTCCAACAGCTGAAATCATGACACTGTGAAAATCTGCTGATAAAGTCAGCAATTGTCCACGGTTAAGGCACCTACATTAAAACATAATAAAAAAGCCTTCTTAATTATAAATAGCAAACACGCTGAATGCAGATTAGGCAATGCACTTTCATCGAGTATGATCCTTTTACAGTGATCTGAGCTCTGATCTGCTGCGCTCACACGGGATCTCTGGGGAATCTGTCTCCTGTAAGATCATATCTTAATTTGCTCAGGTAATATTTTTAGCAATTTGATGTCTTCCTAGCCCCTTTCCCACCATTGAAATAAATCATATTGTGGTCATTAAGTAAACCCATTCATCCAGTTCCATTTGCTATAATTCTGCCTGCTACCGTGTAGCCTGGGGCTATTGATCAAGCATAGCATTCCCATCCAAGAGGGTGTATGTGAGCATGTGTTTAATTAGAAACTTAATTTATTGCAATGACAGCATGGAAACTTTTAAACACAGGAATTTTCAGCCCTATTTTCAGCTCTTAAAAACATACATGCCTTCTTTGATTGCAGACAGCTTATATCACTTATACCAAAAATATTTCCATGATTAAAATTAACTACAAAAATGTTTCATTCGTCCATTTTTCATACATTCTCCAAAGGTAGAAATGAAAGTTATTTGGACTGGTGTATGTCTTTGCTATTTTACAGAACYACAGACCCACAGGGACTGGAAGGCACCTCCAAACCCCTGCCTGGACCACGTCACTGTAATGGTCACTGAGGATCATGTCAAGTTGGCTTCATAAAATCTCCAAGGATGGAGATTCCATAGCCTCAGTGGTCAGCCTGTGACACAGCCCAGCCACCCCCACAAAATAAAGTGGTTTTTATGCCTACATAGGGTTTGCTGTGTTTCAGTTGGTGCCTGTTGCCTCCTKACCTGTCAGAGCCTGGCTCTGCCTTCTTTACTCTCTCAAGCAGGTATTTATATACGTGCACACATACATTGATAACAGCCCTGCTGAAGTCAGGATAACCAACACCCACTTGTTCACTGAGCCCCTCACATCATCAGGAAAGGTTCTCAGGTTGCTCAGGCCTGGCTTGTYCTTTCTGGATCCATGCTGGCTGCTCCCAATCACCTTGTTTGGAAACAATTTCTGAAAGACCCAAGTGAGGCTGAGCAGCTTCTTGTTCCATGCATGCTCCTTCTTGAAGACAGAAGTGACATTGGTTTTCCTACAGCTCTCAGAAGTATTATTCATCAGCACAAGCCTTCTCAAACAACGGAGAGAGAGCTGGCAGTGACATGGGACAGCTCCCCCAGCCCCTCCTGGCTGTATTCTGTCAGCTTTCAGGGACTTGTGCTGGTCCAGGCTGTTCAGATGTTCCTTTACCAGGTCCTCCCCAACAAGGGTAAGGCTGCCTTGCTCCAGACTTTCCCTCAGGGGCCTGGGATTCCCATGACCAAAACTTGCCAGTGAAGATCAAAGTGAAGAAGGCACTGAGAACCTCACCATGTGTCCTGTCAGCAGGTCCCTTGTGCCATTTTTCCCATAGAGCCATGTTTTCCACTGTCTTTCTTTCCATGTTGAATGATCTGTAGATAGCCCTTCTGTGACCGTTCACATCAGGTCCAGCTCCTGGTGAGTTGTGGCTGCTGGAGATTGACACCGGATTTTGCTTTGGGATTTTAAAGCAGCTTATTGTAAAGAAGCTTCATATTTTTTTAAGAATTTAAATAATTAATAATTTGTTTCTATTCGCATACAGTGTATAGAATGGGTAAAGCTTGGGAGTTTTTGATATATTTTTCATTTTTGGGGGCTCTTTTAATGGTTTTTAGTTTTTTGTGAACTGTCTTTTTTGTATCTCATTGTAATTATTCTTCTAGAGTTTTTTTGTTCACAAAGGCAAACAGATCTTCACGGTCTGAGTCATGCATTCTCACCTATCCCATTCCTGTTTGCCCACCTGGGCAGTGTCCCTGTATTCACCCYTCATCACCTGCCCCTGTTTCCGTGCCTTACACATCTTTTATGTCTGAGTTAATCCAGGATCTTGTTTTCCACCCAGGACTCCTGCCACCTTTGCAAGGCACAAAGGGCTCCACAGGAGCAGCGTGCCTGGCTGACAGCACAATTTCACAGCAGCACCATGTTGCCCTTTCCTGCTGAAGCACTGAAGGCTGTCACAACCATTTATAGGGCCATTGTGAGCCACATTAACTATTATTTTCCCCCACAGGAATCCTCCTGGAGACTGTGAAGCACAGCAGGCCTGCTGTGGAGACCTCTCCTCCGAGGACACGTGGCAGCAGGTCCCAGATCTGCCATGGAGGTCACCATCCCTCCCTCTGGCCACGGGCTGTGCCCAGGGATGGCTCCAGGCTGGGAGGGCACAGAGCTGGAGCAGGCTCAGGTCGCTGCATGCTGCTCACCTGAGTGAGTGACAGAGGGGGCACAAGTGGCAGTGAAGCGAACAAATGTGATAAAAGATGCTGTGAGGGCAGCTGGAATAATCCAGTGAARAGCCCTGGCTTGTCATTGGGGCACTAAAGCCTTGGAGAATTCAGAATTTTCCTCATTTCCTGGTCATAACATAGCAATCCCAAGGTCTGCTGMACAGCTAAAATTTAGATTACAGAAGGCAAATCGAGCTTTCATCATTTTCATCTGGAATACCAGAATTAAACTTCATGATAAAACACCCCCCTTGCTGCCAGTCAAATGAGAACTTTCTCTGACTCTCCGTCATTCCCACCAATTGTAAAGGCCTTACTCATTGCCTATATTTCCTAGCCATTCCCTTCTAAAAATACAATTTTCCCCTAATATTTTTGTATTAAATATCACCATGCTTACTGCCAGAACAGAAACATCTCACTCCTCTCTTATAAGGCTGCAGCTGAAGTGCTTCTCCTAAGATTAAAGGAAAATCCCTCCTAGGTATGATTTGATTTGAGCATTAGCAAGACATCTGCCGAGATATTAGCACAATTATCCAATATACTACACACTCTTCTAATTTGCTATTTTATTTATTTATTTATTTCCAGCACAGACAGTGTTTCATTAACTAATACTTCATTTCCAGTAACCAGAAGGTGCTGCCCAAGAAGTTGGCTAAGAAAAAAACAGGGATAATCTCAAGATTCATTATCTTTCCAAGCAACACACTCCTGGTCACAGAAGATAGAGAACAGGGAGGAAGAACTTGTGCTCCTGTCAGGAATACCCTTCAACCCTATTTTGGAAAGAAATAGGAATTCTACCAATTCSTTCACATCCCAGATTTTATTTCTGGACATTTCATCTTTTTATACTGCATGCTGCTTCCAAAAAAGAGAAAAAAAATCAAAAAGGACAGTGACAGAAAGTTTTTCTGTTGTGTTCCACTTTATGTCCAGCACTRACAAAGCAACTTAGATTTGGCAAAGAAATGAGAAGTACCTGTGTTTTCTGCTATAGTATGACAACCTTGTTTGTAATCTATGAACACTGGAAAATCCATTTTTTATAGATGTTTAGCATATTTTTTTAATCATAGTGGGGATTTGCCAAACACTAAAGAGATCATATTTAATGTCCTTCCAGTAGTTTGATATTCACTATTTCCCTAAATGCATTCCAGCTGCTGAGTGGGGTTGGGTTTTTTTAAGAACACATTGACAAATACATATACATATATTATTTCCACCCTTATGTTAGTTCCCACAATAATTGGATGAGCTTCTCCCCTTCTGGAGGGGACAGCTATCCTTACCACACAAAACATTGCTTTCCAGTTTGAATCTCCTGATTCARAAGCAATGTTGTAAGCAAGGACTCCAAGTTATAGAAAAGGTTAAATTTCTCTTTTCTTTGCTACTTTATTAATAATTTTATTTAATTTTTCTTGCCTCATCCTCCCCTCACTGGAGGCAGCTCCRTCACAAGGATATTTCACCCCCTGGTCATCCCTCCAGGGCAGGCAACAGAAATTCATTTTTCTTATTCTTCAGTTTCTCTTTTTCACAATTCCTCTGTTTCTTCTCACAACAATATATTTGTGCCAAAGTTTTTGACTCCATGAGATTTTTTTCACTTCTCTGTTGTTACTTGCAATTAGCTTAACAACTTATCACTCATCCACAGAGGCTTTAAATAATTTATATTTCAGGTTTTGCTTTGCAGTATTTCCTCCCAATCCTTTTGCAAATTATTATCTTTTTTTTTGTCCTCAAGAGTTCTTTGCTCATAAACACTGCCAATCTATTTTACTTAATACATTTCTGATTGTATTAAATTRGAACATTTACATGTTAATACACCTGTATTTGTATCCAAAATCCATCCCTAATGATCATGGTACTTACCATATCCATTTGACTTAATAAAATTCAGTCTGAAGTTTTTCCTTGCTGAGTTGCCTGTAACACATACTGATATAAAAATGAGTTCTACATGAAACTCTAGTCCTCCTTATTAATGATTGAATAAATTATACAAATTAAAATTCCCTAGATATCACTGCAGTCACTAATCTAATGCTCTCAGCCATCTCTGAGTGTTCTTCCCTACCCTGAACCACAGGTGGTAAACACTTTTTCCTTCCCCCTCAATACTTCAATTTAAACTGAGTCCAAATTTCCACATTCCCCTTCATTTTTAATAATCCTCATCACAAGCTGAAAGGAGTTATTAACTCACAGTGCCACCTTTCCCAATTTTTCTTACAAAATATTCTGATGCAGAGGGTGTCCTCTGAATGCCTAATCTAGTCATGACAGCACACACTACACAAATAAGAATTTACCTAGTGTTACCGTAAGTTATTTAAATAGTATTAATAAAATGAGAAGAAATATTTATAACCATTTTCATAGAAAGACTATTGAGACTTTGAATAGGTTTTATGTGCCCATATCTTTTTTTTTTTTTTTTTTAATGAACTGATTTAAGATAAGTATTTTTAAGTTGTTGTTGTTTTAACCAAAAAACATGACAACCAGCCTTGTTCTTGTCCAGAACCAACAGGGCAAAGATCTTGGGCACCAAAAGAGGAGCTTCTTCTAAAACTGTGTTTAAAATCCCCAATCTCTGCAGCAGATTAATTGCTGTATACATAATAAAAGCAATATAAAATTGAGTAAAAGCACTGTTAAGCTGCTGGTGTGTTGATCCCCTTTGAATTTGCACACTGTCATGAAAATTGCTTTTGCTGCTTGTCCTCTCTCTTCCATTGCCCCTCTGCTTTTCCCCACATCCTTGTGAGGGTGGACTGGGTGAATGTRGAAAAACTTGCTGCTGATTACTTGTTCATACACAGCTATGGACAGACAGACAAGTTATTCAGAGCTTCCCTGAGTTTTGAGTGCTAATTTGGGTATCTCTCCCCCACCAGTTGTCAGATGTCATGAACTTGTAGAATTGAAATAATCTTGGAAAAGCTCTGTCTCTCCATTTATTTAAAACTGACCCACGGGTTCAAATGTTAATGGAAAACAGAAGGAGCGCAGAGATGCAGGGCAGCATGTGAAAACAAACTTCCTCTTTTAGCAGGCCAGCCTAAAAAGCAAGAAAGTGAATTTTCCCTGTCTGATCTACGCGTGATTTTGTGCCTCAGAGGATACACCACACCCAGGAAGCCAATTTTTCACATTCCTCCTCTAAATTTAGTAGTGTCAGAAAAAAACATGGGTGTGTACTTGGCTGCAGGGACAATTATTTCCTTACTGTTTCCTTCATGTGCCATAGGCCAGAAGTGTCTATTTCTTAATGCTACAGACTTCACTATGTGACCAGTCCTCGTGCACCAGACCAACACCAGTGGACTTTGAAAGATGAATAATGAAAAATAAGTATCMAAATCAGGCATTTCTACTCAGGCATTCATGAAAAATTAATCTCCTTTCCCCCTAAAATACCAAAACAATATTCTAGACAATGATTTTGAAAAGAAGTTTTCTGCCTATCCAAGGACAACTTGAAACTTTAGGATGCACAAATGAGAAATTGATTACTGGAGAGCATCCCTTCTCAGACCAATGCCTGCACATCAGTAAGAAATGCACTTGAAAGCCTGGGAAAAAACAGAAATTTGTTTCAGTCTAATATTGCACTGACTGGCATAAGAATGGGATTCCTCCTCTCAACCTTCCCTTTATTATTCTACTAAAAGGRAAAATGTACAAAGTAAAGGTACCTTTGGCATTTCTTCCCAAAATAATTTAATTTTTTTTTCTTTTTCTTGTGCCAGACTACATACTTGACAACAAGCCTTTCTACTAGAACTTCTTCCTTTACCTCATGGTACTTCACTGTTTCTTTCAAGGCTTTATTTGGGCCACTAGTAAGTTTTTTGCTGTATTTTAAGGGTGTAAAGTCTAGAAATATGATCAGAGTAATGGACTGGGACAAGAATACAGACACTTTCTGTACCCTGTGTTGACTATCGGTCCCTGGCTGCCATTCATTTTTTTCCATGTCCTTACCTCTTCTTTAGCATCTTTTCAGGTTTGCCTTCCTCTGGTTCTTCTTTTTCTGCTGACTTAAAATACRCCAGTGTTTTAAAATGATAAATCAAGCTCTTTTTATTTTCCTTTCCCCTCTAAGATACCTCTGACTGATGTAAACTCATAATTTTATAATAATTTCTGAACATRATTTTCTTTATTCTGGTCCATTTTAAAGCCAGAAGGATTTTATTTTGAAGTGCTTCCTTCAGCTACAGGACTTCAAAAACTTTTTTTTTCTAAAATAAATGCTAATATTTTATCACCATCATAAGCTTTCAACTAATTAGAACTTTAAGAAAAACAAAACTGTTGTAAAACTTGTGATAGAGTGAGAAACACAGTGATTCCTTGTGTCCATGTTCAATGTGCTAAAAGGGAGACAAGGAAAAAAGGAAATAACCACACCAAGAAAACACATCTTGAAGAAATGGGCCAAATTTGTCCTTTTCTCTTGGACTGATGTGTTAGAAGCATCCCTCCTGTGAACAACCGTCTAACATGCACGTGGCCCTTGGCTGACAGCGCATTTTCCTCCTCAAGGAAAATTKATTTGGATTAATATATTCATTGTATAGTTTGTGTTTATGCTCGGAGCAAATGCACACCCACATATTCATGTGCTATAATTTTTTAATTGTGTGAAAAACATATTGTTTTAAATTAYTGGAATGACCAGTGTTAATAAATCATATCCTGAAATGCATTTGATATGTCACTTCTGTCAGGAAGCCATGGGGCAAAGGGAAATAAAATTGCCTCATGCATATGTTTTAGGGACATTTTGTYCTTGTTTCTCATTGCCTCACTTTTYCTGACTCCAGTMAGAARCTGCAAATGAGGACTGACTTGTTTAGCACCCTCCAAATGTGCTGAAATGAGTTTAGTCACAGCCCACACAGAATGCTATTTCTATACACTGAAGTCCAAATCTGCACTACAAGTGAGGATCAAAGATCAGCCAGCAGGCAACAGATATTTCATTTCCGAATCTTGCATGCAGAAGAGGACCAAAATAATTGAAAAAGAACTTGTCATTTAGCAGGCCTTCCAAAAAATAGGTGCAAGCACCATGAAGGTGGGTTTTACACAAAATACATGTAAGGATCGTAAAATGGGSTCCATCAAACAGCAGAATATATTAATCATAAAATTATGACAACAGATTTTTTGACATCAATGCAATTGGACAACTCTCATAAGGTTTATTTTGTAGAATTTTGTTTCAATTCAAGTCCACATAAACTGTTTTCTTTTGGATTTACACTATTAAAAATACTATTTCCCCTTAAATAGGTTATCTAAAATGTTTTTAAGGTGTGTTTATGGCWTATCTGATGATATAATAAAGTTCATTCAGGTCCCATAAATATTTTTAAAGAAGTGTTTTCTTCAGGTCTTTCTTCTTCCACACAGGGCCACATGGTGATATATGGTACCATTAGTAGGCCAYCTTCAGCCCAGTTTCCCCACCAGATGTATATATTGTTAATTATTCTTTCTTTGTCAGAATGAGTGACATTTTACGGGTTGCTGCACTGGAAGTGGCAGGCAGTTGATGAAGTGCTCCATGGACCTGTCCTTCCACYCATCAATTTCTTGCAGGTGTACAGTTTTGCTTTTAAAACCTATAATTCTATGTCAGAGTAGATGTATACAAGCTTAGGGGGGTATTCAATAAGCCATAAATTCTCTGGGTGGTTCTTTATTGCACTCTGAGTTGCGTTGCCTTTACTCTTTCCAGCTCCACACATTGCTTTGTTATTTTCACATTCATCTAGAAGTTCACAGTCATTATTTGAAAAAAAGGAAAGGAAA
>NW_026623517.1:291264-299053 GCF_030028575.1 Malurus melanocephalus | reverse complement strand
GGAGAGGAGAGGAGAGGAGAGGAGAGGAGAGGAGAGGAGAGGAGAGGAGAGGAGAGGAGCCCGCTTCACAGGCTGGATTGTCTCTCAAGTTCACAAATATGGCTCAAAACTAATTCAATTGTTGGTTTGGATCCATTTCTGTGCAGTTCAATAGACAGTGAAACAATCTGCCACAGAGGTGGTGCAGCCATGTCAACACAGAGCTCTGCTAAGGTGAGTGCCTTTTAGCCAAGTAGTTCTTTCATAAGGACTAACRCAAAGACAGCAGAAATGGAAAATCTATCACTGATGAATGTGATTTATTACATGTATCATGTTTGCATCAAAACTCTGTGATTTCTCATGGTAATCCATGCAAGTACAGCTTGCCCATGGCTCTGTTTTTTTTCCATTTCACCTATTACAGTGCCGTTAGTGCCCTGGCATTTTCCACTGGAAGAGATTATCATTACGATCAGAGTCATCTCTCAAACTCCTTTCCCACAAATTAAAGTTGGGTTCTATAATGYCTCAAAATACACAGCATTTTTTACTCACTGCTTAGCTTTATTTTCTCTCCCTTCTCCTTATCTTCTCTGGCTTTTTAATATCTTGCYCTTGTTGGATCAAACCTATGGTAGATAGCCAAGCTAATATTTTTCAGAGATAAAACTCACTTCTTCAAGCCAATATTTTAGCAGCATCAAGTACCTCTTAAAAACATTTAAATGAAATAAAAATCTCTTTTTAATAGATCTAACTCACTGATTTATTTTGTGTAAACTTCCTATATCAGTAAAACATGTATTAGACATTTAATTGACATTCAAAGTGGCAAGGCAAATTTATAAAAGATAGAGAGGATATAGTACAGTCGCTGTACAGACCTAGTGATTTATAGGTTCTGATATTTTTCAGTAATGTCACTGCTGAAATATTTTGAGGTTAAAACTGGCTTACAAGAGGTAAAACACCAATGAAATCTTAGTGTAGGAGCTATATTTTATGCTAGCCCAAATTCAGGAAATGTGTCTTCAGTAGTAAACTAAAGCACCTAAACATGGAGAACCAGACTGCTCAGAAATTYGATTTGTACTGGCATCTCCTGTGGTTAAACTTACAGCATGAAACCACTTATTTCACTGCAAAATTCTTGGGCCCTGTTCRCAGAGAGAGACCCCAGGATGCACYACRTCCYGCTCAGGTAAAAAGTCCATGTCCAMATTAAASGAGATTATTATCCCTTCTAGAGTTCAGCTAAAACCCTTTGGGTGCAGAATGAAGATACCAAGGAGTTGGYGAGGATGCAGAGGCTGCAGAATCAYACTGGAGGTGTGCAGAGAGCTGGAGGAGCCCAAGTTGCTGCAGTTGCATCCCTGTGGTAGAGGGGGAGGTTCCAGGACCATTTCCCAGAGCTTCATGATGTTTTCCCCTCAAAAGGAATTGAGCTGATGAGCTGGGAATATAGCCTGACATTGTGCATGATAAGGAGACAGGGAGACAGGGCTGCATCAGGGTCTCAGACACCTGACACTGTGGATTTAGAAGTTTAATCTTCTAGTGATCCTATGGAATACCTACYGTGCTTTAAAAATAAGTCAAACCCAAGACCAAAAATCCCAAAACAATAAAACCCCAACAAAAAATCAAAGCAAAACAACAGCCCTTTTATTCCCCCTGCACCAACCGCCAAAACCCCCAAAAAAGGATTGAAAAGCAAAACTGAACATTTGTAACTCTATCTCTCCATACTTAATAATTTCCTCATTCCATTAGTTTGCTTTAACCCTCACCAACAAAATACCAGGATCACACCAGATCACACCTACCATATTCTTGATGTCTATAGACTTTTTTTTATTTTCAGACATAGGGCTTGGTCTCTGGTCTTTTCTTTACATGTAGCAGGTTAGTTTTATTTGATTTAGTCTGGGTGAATTCAAGCCCATGGATTTTATGGTGATACTAAAATCCCTTCAGTTCTTACAGTGATATTTACAATGGACTATAGGTATACCCAAAAAAAAAGTTCTGTTTTCTTTTGTTGTACAGATTTTTGCAGTGAAGCAACAATTACTGAAAAAAACAATAAAATTGCTCTTTTGAATCATTTTATAAAGTGAATTTTTGCATTTAAAACCTCAGTATATGACTATTTGTAAACTTTCTCAGGGGATGTGATGTCTCAGAAAAACAACAGAACTTTATGTTAGGAGTCCATTTTATCTCAACATACAGGTAAATGTAAATATACACGTTTTTCTTTGTCATAAAGAGTCAAAGAGGTCTTGCTGCCAGTAAAGACCAATTTATTGAAATATGTGGGCAAACATATTGCAATCAAATATTTATCAGTGAAGAATTTACTTTCTCTTAGCTTAGTCCTGATAYGTCAAATGTCATACAGGGAGAGAAAGGCAAAATACAACCTATRTATATTTTAACTCGCTTAAAATACCTCTGCTTGTTTTTTCCCTTGGAAAAAGTGAATAACCACGACAGGGAATGGTAAAACCTAGAAATCCATGTAGATTAGTCTCTCTGTTAACTTTCAAAAATCAATTGAATAGAACAGTTAAACATAACTAAAGGATTTTTCAGGCAGACAACCAAGTTCTAATGAAAGCCATTGAAGTTCAGGCTTCTAAAAGCCTAAATAAATTTTTAAAAGTTATCTTAAATTTTTAAAAATCACAGAGTGCTYTGGAAATTACAGCCAAAAGAAATAWTCTCATGYTCTCTCATGACTTTTGACAAAATGCAGCAGGAGACACCAGCATATTCTTTCTGGTCTCTTACAAAAGGAGAAGAATTAACCAAGTTAGGATACAAGCCACAGCCCTGTCTGCTGAAATGCACRTGAAGAACGAAACATCCACACAGTATGGTGAGATACTTGCATTATCAATTTAATTGTTTAACACAGCAATGCACTGCACCCATTAAACACAGAAATTGTGTGATAATAATCCAGCAGGGAGAGCTAGAGTGTAATACTTTTGCCAAGCACTTAATGCCAAGGATTCAGGCTGCATAATCAATTAGAGAAGACATTGCTATTACGATATGCATTTCTGAAGGACCTCTCAAAAATGCCTGAGCTCTCTTATTTACATTTTGGCTTGCATCGGTTGCCTCGAGGAAAGAAACCAATCTTTCCTCCCTCATATAGGAGGGAGTTTTGCAGCTTTTCAGAGACACAAATCCGTGCCCTTCCACAGCCTGCTGTCCATCCTGTGCTGAAATCATTTGCCACATCCCAAAGGCTGTGACACTCTGGATGCAAAACCATCTCCAGAACAGTGACAACAAGCTGTCAGCTAAGTCAGTACCCCTTGGTGTGCAGAGTCCCATTTTTCTAACTTTCAACCTTGCAATAAAAATTGAATTTGCTCCAGCCACTGCTCCTCCCTTTATTGGGTGTAGTTGTAAATCAGTCTTAATCATTATGTTCCTACAGGGGTTTATGTCAGGAKAGTTGTATAGATTTGCAACTTCCAATAAATAGAACGTTAGCTGAAATTTGATGAAACCAAGATATATTGTGTGAAAATATTCTAGTTCATTGCTTACCCTTGTTTGGATGAATTTTATGACCCCTCTGCATTTAATACAGCGATGAAGATCACAACTCTGCATGAGATAGATAGATAGATAGATAGATAGATAGATAGATAGATAGATAGATAGATATAAAGATAGATAGCTGCTCAATGTTCCTGTACAGGCCAGGATTCTCCAGCCCAGGGCAGTGTTATTCCCTTCCTGCATTCTTCCCTCCCCATGTGATTGAACACCATACGTCTGTGTTAGCAGAACCTCCCAAACCTTTTCAGCTCTTCTTGCACCCTCATCTGAGAAACATTGCCCAGTTTCAGCCAAAAAACTGGCTTCATAAAGCAAATTGTTTTCCCTGAGTTCTTGGAAATGCCTGTTGGAACCAGTTCTTGTGCAGAGCAGAAATCCATGTGCAGAACTGCGTTACAGAGCGCTGAGAGGCAGGACACAGCCACCACACAAAGGAAATGTCCTACAAATGTCTTGGCTCCAAGTGATTGCTGAGCAGTCTGCACTTGTAACAGCAGGAAAATTACTGAGTAGAGAGTGAAGCAATTAAAAGCTGCAATGGGTCTGGCACATTCCTGAGACACAGAGGGCAACTGAACAAATTTAATAATGCTGCACTCTACATTTGTCAACACTAAAAATATCCTCGCACAAAAGTTATTTCTGTTCAATATTAGTCAGTCCTAAGGCACACAGTTATCAGTTTTTGTGCATAAAATCATTGTATAGACATTTGGGCAGCTCTGAACATTGTGTAGTGGCTCAGAGGGCAGAGGTTTATCCAGAAAATGTATTTATCTGGGGAGATATACAGAAGGCAAAGAGAGAACACAGTGGTCTGCTGACACTTGTAAAAAATGATCACTGGTCAGAGATCAAATCTTGCAGAGAGTTGTGTTTGACAAGGGTTGTAATGTGATGGAAGGAAAATATTAAAGGGTAATTTGAAAAATGAGGATTATAATTAAACATGCCCTCTGTCTGAAATATTTTGACAATAAAAACTGTGCTGCCCACAGGTACCACCAGTCTTTCTGCCACTTTATTGTAGGTCTACAAAAAATATTAACAAATCCTCTTCCAACTTAAAAAAAAATGTGAAAGTCAAGTAAAAACAAAATTTTGAAAGAGSATTTGTATTAAAGATGTCATTTTTCCAGGCAGAAATATATGCAATGTATGGTGATGCACAGATGACACTGAGTACAATTACTATTGATGCCAGGGTAGAAATGGCATTCAAGTAACAAAGCACTTGAAAAGACACATGAAAATGGATACCAGTTTGTGTTTTCCACTAGAACATAACAAAACAGAGCCACTACAAGAGGACCTGTCCMCTGCTAACCTCTGGCACCAGAGAAAACAGAAAAAAAGCACATCTGCCCCATGAGAAAGTGATGTCAGAGTGATTTGGGGCTAAGGAACAACGCGAGAGAGGAAACATCCACTGCAATCTGTGCCTGGGAGATCTGCTACGGGGGAAGGCTGAGCCTTGGTGTGGAGGGGGAGAGCTGCAGGTGCAGCTGTGCTGTCACAACAAGCTTAACCCACACTCGGGGAAAATTGTCAGTCTCAATGGAGACAAGGGGGGACCGGGCTCGGGTTCCCCAGCCTCCCCGAGGGAGGGATGCCACTGGAGCTGTCACTGCTCCTGCCCAAGGAGCCCTTCCTGAGACAATCGCCTCCTTGGCTGAGCCAAGTGGAAGAGCTCGTGTCTATTTGGCCTGAAGAAATTGCAGCTAATGGGTTTATCCTTCTGCAGCGGCAGCAGCAGTGCTGCTGAAATTTTGGAAGACAGCAACAGATTATCACAAGAGGATTATGCTTGTTAATTGATATTTCTGGTACATTTGACTGGAAAATGAAGGTGTCAGGATGCGGATGCTGAGCTGTCTCTGTACAGAGATTGTGGAAATTGGGGCTTTTGCTATGGCACAGGGTGAGAAGTTTTGCAGCCTTACCTAAAACAAGTTATTTGGGGCTGATGAACACCAAAAGAGACGAAGTTCTGTGGTCCCCAGAGGATTGTGACTGTGAAAGGATTTGGTAGCTCCCACCCATCTCYTGCCCCTTCCTCCACACCTCCAGTTCTGCTGGTAACACCCAAGTGCAAGTAAAGGTGATAARCATCCCTCTCTCTCTCTCTGATATTTGCCTTAGCACCTTTCAAACAAAATGAATAATATCCCTTTGCTGGTGTTTCTTTGGAAATTATGTAGCTTCAAGAGATCACATAGGAAATCAGACCAGCTTGAAGTTGTAATGAAAACTGGTTAAAATTTATGCCGGTCTTCACTTTTATTATTTATTACATCCTTGCCCGAGTATATTGATTTTGTGCCAGCCTCTGTTCTTGTCACAGTTTTTGTCACACAAATGAAGTTCCAGAAATGTAATGCCTATATTTTATGAAATACAGTCCTATGCCATTTCAGGATGACCTTTTCAGTATTCTGCATTCTGATGGGTTGGCTATTTCTGAGGCAGGGGCCTATTTCCATCTACACCTTATCCCCTCAACACTTGTGTTTTAAAAGCAATTTAAAAAGAGGTTGCTGTATCAATTTCTTTTGTTTGTATTGGCATGCAGAGTTTATAATCTCCTTTCTGAAAAATGGGTGAACTCTGGACAGCTGGCTTTTCACTGTTCGTGCCTCCACACAGTGCCTGTGTAGGAATGAAGTTTTAACTACAGCATTAAATTTAGTATTAGAACGTGTTAAACCGATGGGACTGTTGTACTTTTGATTCCAAGAAATTCTAAATATASATCTGAAACAGCACTAGGAAGCACACTAATGAGGCAACAGTTTACCCAAAAGAGTATCCCTCAGCTGTGACTGACCAAGAACGAGCAGAGGCCCCAGAAATGGACTCACAGACTTACAGAGTCATCACAGTGTCACCGTAGGGTGATGGAGCACTCACAGGATGGAGAGAAGAGCCTACATGACTTGCCCTACAATGGCAGGGTCAGTCCTTCCAGTGTCTGCAGCTGTTGGCAGAAGAATTGCAGAATAGGAATATCATAAATAGTTATTTCTGTTCATTCTTTGTTAACTTTMCTGGCAGTAGTATAAGAAAAAGCACAGCAAAAGTTTCTTTCAAAAGTATACCTGGTTCTCAGCTTTTTCCCTTTTTGTTCAGCATGATAATAGTTCCTTGCAGGATTCATGAAGCCTGTCCCAGTTATTCAGCCCCTATCCCACAGATCACTGGAGCTGCTGACTCTTGATTTCTCTTATGACATCTTTAGCATGTGAAATTTTTCCCTGTACTCAATAATTTGCTTTTGCTCTGAATATTTCAGAACACACAACAAAAGCCTGTGAAATTGTGTATCTTCACAAGACAATCCAGTGGGTAAGCTGTTAAATCAGGATTCAGGGAGCTGAGAATTGCTGCTAGTCCCTATTATGGCCCTGGTAGCCCTCTGAGCCCATGCTCTGAGCCTCTGCAGCTTTCCATCCATCTATTTGGGCCAGCAGCTCCCCGAAGTGTGAGCTCAGAGGGAGCTGACAGGCAGATCTCAGCTCAGCAGTGCAAGTGTAGTGACAATGGCTCATCTGTGACAGATCATCAGGTTCCTGTGTGCCGTGGAGACAATTTGTGTGTGCWCAGGAAATCCAGTCCACCCAGGGCAGCTTTGCCTTGCTGCCCATCCTTTTTGTCACCTGAGCGGTTTGTGCCGAAGCCCTGACACATCCTGAGCACTTCAGATTCACAGTGCATGTGCTCTTTTTGTGTGCATTGATTTCTGCCTGGAAAATGTATGAGCTGGGAGACTCTCAAGGATGTGCAATGGAAAAGCAATCCTAAAAGACTTTTGCCAGCTGAAGTCTCTGCTGTGTGCACACAGGGTGGGCAATTTTGGCATTGTAGGGTGTTGGTTGCTGCAAATCAGGGATTCCTGAACACTTAAAATATCCCACATTTTATCAGCCTACTCATGGTTTTCAGGAAAAAGAAATACTTTGGATGAGGTATTTTGGGTATAAAATTGCAGACAGAGCAGTCAAACCAATGGCTGGTTCCAAACCAATTTACACTTCACGTATTCTGATGCTGAAATTATTAAAAAACCTAAACTGCAGATCAGTCAGGGAAACGCCTTCCTGCCCTGCCTGCACTGCTACTTGAAAGAATTAATTAAAGTCAGAGGGGGAGAAAAGCAYTTTTCTCCAACAAACAAGCAAACTTTTAAATATCATGCGCTTTAGTCCCTGAATATGTAGTTAGA
>NW_026623517.1:248238-291058 GCF_030028575.1 Malurus melanocephalus | reverse complement strand
CTCATCCACAATGCCCTGGAGGTTTAGTAGATGTCCAGACAGCATTGCAAGTCACAATTTTATTCAGCATTTCCAAGTCAGTCTCATAAAATTCAGGCAAGCCTAAATGAATGTTTGGGAAAGACAAGTTTAGTCGAAAAACATTCCTGAGTTGGATAAATAACGACAGTCAAACAGCAGGAGAGGGGTGTGGGATGTGGAAAAGCTGCAATAAATGCAAGTGAGACACTTTGTGAGTAACAACTCACATTTGTGCTTGGATCCCCCAGAGCAAACATTTTCAGAGGGGGCCATGTTGTAGCTGGGTTAAAACAGTAACATTTCACTGATGTAAACACATCCATGCCGATCTATCCCAGCTGAGCACCTGGCTCTGGAGCCCTGCTCAGATCTGCCATGGGAGGGAAAATCCCAGCCAGGCAGAGCTGGACATCAGAGCAGGCACAAACAAACAGAAATTACAGCCCACAAACCACACAACATGCTGTAATGACACGAGCCAAATGAATACTCACACTTTCCCAGGGAGGACAATGAGCTTGGAAACCTGGAAAGGCACGGCCTGAGCTCAGCTGTGGCCCCAAGGGGCTCCAAGGCCACCAGCCAGCACAGCACAGTCCTGGTCCCCACTCCAGCTCGGGCAGCAATGCCGTGGCAGCGTCCAGAGGGCGAGAGGAGCCAGGTCAGGCAGAGSCACCAAAGCTGGGAGGAGGGAGAGCGAAACAAAAGGTGCCCCACAGCCAAGATTTCCAACCCCTGGCATGGAGTGAGCTGGCTAATGGCACAGTCTGAGTTGTTTTCTYGTGCCAAATCACATTAAAAAGAGCTAAAACACATGAAACAACTCCTAATATGAAGTTGCCTCGAAACAATGGCTGGAGCTGTCCCAGAGATGCTGTGTGAATATGGGAATTGCTCCATGTGATCCTGATGCGTCCACAAAACGATTTCCCTACTAAACTGCTCCAGCCAGTTGTGTGAAAGGCAAAACAGGCAATGCTGAAGGCAGTAACACAGCCCTGGAAAAGTGCAGAGGGCRCAACCCTGTCAGCCAGAGCTGGTGGGTGGGTGGCAGCAGCTGAAGGACAGGGGATCTGTGCTTCCAGGGAAGAAACCCTTTGGAACAGCTGGATCTCTGCCCCCAGAGCTCTTCCCGAGCCCCACAGCACTCAGGACCCCCTCTCTGAGCCCCTCTCCTCCCTGCTCCTCTCTTCACCCCAGAGCAGCTTTCCCCATACTTTGGTCCAGCAGCCCAGTGCCTATCTTTGACTTTTAAGAAAATTCAGCTTCTGTTAACTCTTGAGAATTTTTTGGGATCTGTAAACTGCTGCAGGCATTGCTGCTTTTCATATTAAAGACACTTGCTGGATGGAAAGAGGCAGACCAAAGCTGTGTCCCCAGTGCTCCAGCATTCATTTGTTCTGTTTGTGTTTAAGCTAAACTAATCTAGGCTGGGATTCCTCCCTCCAGGCTGCTCTTTTTTTGTTTCTGTGATTCACAGAAGGATGTGAAAATCTAACCTCAGCTCCCCATACTTAAAATGGCTAAATAAGTGCCATCCTTGCTGGGAGAAGGAGTGAAATGAAGACATTTGAAGATGGAGGCATTAAGATTAYGGGGCACCAGGAGCTACAGCAATAGCATTTCTGTAGGCAGCAGAGATCAAAAGAAAGATCTGCATGGTCTATAAACACACCTATATGTTTTAGGAGAGAGAGCGAGAGAGTGAGAGAGGAAAAAAAAAAGGACATAAAAAAAATCTAGTATTAAATTCTCCCARTCTAGACTTTAATACAACAGAAAAGCACAATGTGTTCATTTACRTTAAATCTTCCTCATAAAAAGAGTTTCACTCCCTCACTTCTTCCAGATGATCATTGTCAGTGTATCTTCCTTCTATTTACTGCATAAAACGCTGATTTTATTCTGTATTCAGAACAAAAGATGCAAATAAGAAATTCTGGTCAATACCTAGATACTTCTGTCACAAAGCAGTGTTGTCAGAATTTCATATAAGCATAATACAAAAATTTGAACAGTTACAGATGTAAAATAATTTTTAAAAGGGAATATTTTATATACATAATAAAAATTTAAACTTTTTTTTCTTTTTCCACACACGGGCAACATTGTCCCTTTACCTGGCTTCCCATTGGTCCAAATTTCAGACAGGAAGACATGTGAAGACAACAGTTACAACATAAAAATGTCGTTTTAGATGTGGATAAAAAGATTATTTTCCTTAATTCTTGTAGGAACTTCCAGCTGAGGCAACAGAAATTCCCTCAAGAGGCTACCTCAAGTTCCCCAGTCCTTGCCTGTGTTTATGGCCACACCTGTAATCAGAAGTGGCAAAAAATCCCCTTTATTTTGATATGGGTGATGATGGTGAATGCTTCTACATGTGCAAAAGAGTTATGCAGTAGAGATACCAGCTTTTAAAAATTTTAAGGTATTCATAGCTCCCCAGATTATGGTTTGGGTCTTGAAATCTGAAAATGTTGAGTTCTAATCCAGGGAGCACGAAATTTCACAATTTTAAAGCTTTTAAGAACAACCTGGGAGAGCTGCTAAAGTTACTTAAAATAAAAAGAAAGGGGAAAAAAAAAAGAAAAAAGAAAAAGGAAGGGGAAAAACCATTTTTCACATTTCAAACAATAACCTGACCTCAGGAGCTGACACTTTCAGGGGCAAATGTGCATCACAGGACAACTTATGGTAAAGCACATGAGAACATAAAGAACATAAACCAAGCCAGAAAGAGCAATAATTGAGTACTGATTATGGAACTGGACCTTTGAGGCAACAGTGATTAGAAATCAGTGTGAAAACAAARAAATAAAGCTAAATTGCTCTTGTTTCTCCCAATCCTTTTGTTCTCCCAAGCAAAATTATTTCCAGAAGAAAAAGATTAACTATGATGATCTTCCCTCTGTTTTGAAAGTGATTATCCTATAGGGATCAGTGTTTTACTCTTCCTTATATTTTTAAAACTTTTTGCTTCTTCATGTGGATTTCAAATGAAGCACATTAGAATTGCTAATAACATTCCTTACTTAGCTAAGAATATGTCAGGTCAATTCTGCAACAGAATAAATCCAAGAAGAACAGAGCTGGAACAGAAATAGATGTAATTATTCTGTTTTCAGTAAAAAGAATATTTGCAAAGAAATGAATATTCAAAATAAATATATTTTCAGGAAAAAAAACCCCCAAAACAAAACAAAATCCCAAAACCCCAACATAAATCAAGCCACCCTTATTAAGTAAAGAAAGTAAATATGGAGCCAGTAGTCATTGTAAAATAACAAATTTCATTTCTGACACCAAGGAACAAGGTGGAGAAATGGAAATATCGGCCTTGGACAACTGAAGGGGAAATGTCATGACTAGTGAATCCAATGAATGGCATGAACTGTGTTTGATGGCAGCTTACACCACCAAACCCTGCCCAGAATATCAGTAAAACAGTCTGGTGACTGATCAGTGTGGGTGTGAAATGACTTTAGGGATTTCTGTCTGGAACTTACACCCATGAATTCACGTCATCAAAAGTAAGTTCWATATAATTTGGTTTAGAGTGAATATTTTAGGCTCAATGTGAGAAATTAATCGATGGCATGTAAATTGTTSTACCATATATATGTGGGTAATTAACACACATTGATGGCCATTGTGTGAAATTTTCCATCATTTTTTATTATTACACCACAGGTTCCTGCCATCATGGCAGGCATCATTCTCCATCTGGCCTAGAACTTAGATAAAAGGGTCACTATCTCATTTTACCAGCTTATTTTTCAGTTATCAACAACAAGCATGATATTTCTCACAAATTTAGATTTACTTGGTTTTATTCAGTGGGGCAATACTCTATATAAGGCCTTGAAGCTACAAATATCAGAGAGGTATTAGGTCACATTCTGCGGGTCTGAGTATATCCCAGTCCYTGGGTGGTGCAAAAATGGCTCATTATGGTTTGTCAGATATGGTGAACCAGAGTAAAGGTGTAAAATATCACAGCTGGAAAAAAAGATCTTACAGTAGAATTTAAAAAAATGCTCTACATTGTAATCATAGTTTTGACTCATTCACTAGCCAAGAAAAAACTAATGCCGATTTCATGGTACTGTTCATTTTACAAGCTGTACTTGTAAGCTTACAAGCTCCTTCCACAAAGAAGAAAGTAAATTCTCAGGTAAATACGCCAACACTTAGTGTGCAACCAGATGAACAGCTGATTCCTCACACCTTATGCCAAAGCTTCAGCATGGAGGTGCAATTGCCCCACAGGGCCCAGTTCCTCAGCCTCAGACAAAAGCAAAACAGCAAAACAGACTTTGAGGGACRGAGAAGGTGATTTTTGGTCTTTGCCAGTTCATTCTAAGCTTGACTCACCTCARATGTCAGGACAGCTCCTTGCACTATCTCTCCTGAAAGGGTTAGCTGAAAGTTGACCCTTACAAAACAGATCTCTGAGCGTGTTTTGAAATTGATATTCTAGCTAAGTTTACCAAGTGCAGAGCGAACTCATTTTACTTTGAAATGCTAGAAAGGGCTTTTCATTGTTCTCTTATTCAGTGGCGGCATTAAGACTGGTTGGTTAATTACCAAAGAGATTATAGGAGCATCTTTGAGTGTTTCACTAACTATACCAACAGAGCTTGCCCAAATTTATTGTTTTTACACACAATATCCATGACAAGGCTGTGAAAAACAAGGTGTTTCTGTCATTAAACTGCAGTTCCATTACTCCTTTGTTCCATCGTTTCAGACCTGCACTGAACATCAAGAGCCAACCTGAAGATATCAAACCTACTGTGGCCTTGCTAGAAGTAAAAATCCTCACCTTAATACCCAAACCTTTCAAGGCTCTTTGTAKCTCCCTTGGATCCTCATAAGAAATAAGCACTTTAATTGGTATAAACTCAAAGCTCAATTCAAATTGGAACAATCCCTTTAAGGCATTGAAAAGTTTTGAAGGGTAAGAAGTACTTTTTTCTTTTTTTTCAGGGAGATGGCAAGGTGAAAAGAAGTGAAGCCAGAAGTTTGAAATTAAAGGCCAGAGATACTGTAAGGCTCCAGAAGGAAGAGACACTTGGGAGTACTGAGGAGTGAAAATTAGACCTAATCATCTCCTTTGTTTGCAGTGGTCCCAGTTAGACAGGATACACTGCTGAGATTTTGGGCTCTGGTTTAGTTTATGAGTTAGATTTAAGACCTAATTTTAAGTGCCAAGATATGACTTAGATTGAGGGCAAAGTTTCATGTTTTAATAATTTGTAGCTTTTAAAATTAAAACCAGGAGACTGTCTTGGATTTTATTTTATCTGAATGGGAAGAGGAGCTTGCCTGCAGCAGTAAATTGGACTCAACACCTATACAGCATTGTTTTATGGTTTACTGGACATTTATTTTAGTGAAGTCTGCATCTGCATTACATTAAAGTTGAAAGCAAAGACACAAATGAAACTCAAATTCAGACCAAGCAACAGTCGAGTCAGCTATGGARCTGCTAACTGCATTTGTATTGATTAAATTTACATTCTGGAAATAATGAAACTACTTCTGCTGCTTTTACCTTATCATGATCCTAAGCAAGGCAGAATTATCATGTAAAAGGAAACAGTAACACAAAAAAAAKCAGGTTCAGGGAGAGAAAATAAACAAAACAAAACCCACAACCCAAACACAAAAAAACCCTCTTGCTCTTTTCCTCTCTCCCTCCCCAAAGCTACATAATTTACTCCCAGTCCATAAGGTCCTTAGTTCCAGTGATTGGGATGATGGATGGCTCGACTTCAGCTGCAGCAAGAGAAGATACAGCAATGCATCACTCCGCAGGAAAAAACAACAGAGCGAACAAAGCAGCGGGACAATGTGGTGGGCAGGAAAGCCAGGGGAATTCTCTGCTGGTGGGAAAGCAGACAGCCCTGCACTGGAGAGCACAAAACACGGCGTGTGGGGTTGGCACTGCTGTGGCCGTGCTTGTGGAAAGCTGATTAAGGGGGCTGACCAACGACTGCAGGAGGGGAAGGTCTTTTCTGCTCGAGTTCTGGTGTTTTTACAGGACTAAAGAACATAGCAGCTGTGCCATAGCCTAATTTCTGCCACTGCATGTAATTTAAAATGTTTGGAAGTGGGTTGGGCCAGTTCATGGTTAATCTCTGTGAAAGTTGGTGACTGAAATTTACCTGCAAAATTCCATAGCAATCGATTCAAACATTTCTTTTTTTAAGGTAAGTTTCTGCTCAAGCTCAAATCCAATAAATCAACAATTGCTACTATAAAACTCAGCAACAAATGTAGTAAAAAAAAAAAAAAAAATGAATACTACTATTAAATATTGCATTCTTTTTAGCATTCTTAGCAAAAAGCACAAGTGATGGCCTGAGGAAATTCTGAAGGGTTAGGTGAAATGTTTAAAACAAACAAGACACATCCAAAATATATTCATTATTTATGTATGTTTTCATCACATAATGCAGTAATACTGAATTAATTAAAGCTTGTAATTTAGATGATTCAGACAGAATATAAGGAGATAAATATAACCATAAACAAATAAATTTACATAATATACAACAGAAAAATCCAAGGGCACTTTCTAATGCCTAGAGGGAGTAGAARATACAGAAGCTCTTTGTTTGAATTAAATGCTGCAATAGGACAACTTTTGCACTTTTTACAGGAAGTCAGGTTCTTCATCCATAGAAACTCATACAGAACTGTAATGACTTGCCATTACTATGCATGTTAATCCTGCAAACTGCTCAAGCTTTCTCTCATTTTCCATTGTAAAACTTATTGAGCAGAGGTAATTTTGCTGAACTTTGAACAATGAAATTGAGGTTTTCCCACTGTAGTTGAATTTTCACAGAAAACATCTCTACCATTTTTACAGCAAGATAGATAATATAACAGACACCTGAAAAATTCGGTGAACATTCTYTGAACAGCCATGACATATAATTTTTAGAGCAGCTTTATGACATCTGGAAAGGGGTCTAGTGATTACTGGATATCTCTTTTTACAGGATTTCTCTTCTGCTTTTCTTCTGCAATTCCACAGCAATTTACACAAATAAGTAACTTTTGTAAATGCAAGTGTGACTTCAGTTGACTAAAACACCTTGAAAGTTGAGCCTTGCAGAGCAGAAACAAAGTTCTGAGGGGATGACTCCTGTTCTGGGAATGCATCAACAACTTTTCTGTAAACACTTTGGAGGGAAGAAAAAAGGGAGTTTCATGTTCAGAGGTGAGAGGAATGCCCTGTCCAGGATGTGCATTAATAACTCTAAAACAGTAGAATGGTKACAGGAGAGAAAAGCCCATCAGGAATTGATAATTTTTGTTTTGGAGCAGAGTTTTAATTGACTGCAGTTAAGTAAAGCCTATGACCTTGTATTGACCATGGAACACGAAACAAAATACTGAATCAGTAAGGGAGTGCTGGTAATTTTGTACACTGAATAAAGAAATGTTCCATGGACATAATGTACATGTTTGTGTAATTACAGATTGGTATATTGCTAAATACACAGAAGAGGGACAAGTCACAATCGTGGCTTTTTTCCTCCCTGACTTCTGAATAGTGGATTTGACAAGTTTATCATTCATTTGCTTGTATTCTAAAAAACATTCACATTCAATATGAATATGTAGAATTACAGAGAAAATGAATTTCTACAAAATTTTTTCCAGCAAAAACTGTCCATGTTCTGACTGCCATGTGCAAACSTGGTCATGCCATTCCAACATTTACATTTTATTGCTAGACAACATATAGGGAAGAGGCAAAAAAGTGACTGTCATGCTTTCTTTCCTTCAGGGGAACTGAGGTCACCTAGAACTCTACAGTTTAGAAATGGGAAAAATKAAATAACATTCATGAGATAATAAAAAATAATATAAATTAAAACAACTATGATACAATAATAAAACGTAATCAAACAAAAGCCACAAAATCATTAATGTCTTGGAGAAAGTGAAGAAGAAAACATTCATGTTTGTAATGTGAGATTGAGAGGGAAGTCAAGCGAAAGAAAGTATACTCATGCTATAATTAGATGATGTTACTCACTGCAGTAGCATTTTTTAAATCTGCTTAGAATATAAATGAGTAAAGAAGAAATGAGATAAAATGAGGGGAAACTCCATGAATATCTGTGAAACACAGTGATGTAACTGAAATTCTGGTTCATCAAACCACAAACTACAGTTTACTTGCAAATGAATGACAAATTACAGAATTTGGAGACTATACTGGAGAAAAAATTAGCCCATGTTTTCCACTTCTTAAGATTTTTCTGAAAATACCCATAATTTGACTGTCAGAGGCCAGATACTGGGTTGGAAGTACCTTTAGTCTGCTCCTAATTGCTCTATTTACTATGTCATAATCCTGGAAAAAAATGTTTTAATTTTAACATGGTATCAGCTGAACATTTGGCTCCTGAATGAGACAAAGAATGCATTCACTTGAATGTTATAACAACATTTTCTCTAACTGAGGAAAAATATCTACTGTATTCATGAACACCTCAGGTTGTTTTTATTGGTCGCATAGCTGTTGTTTTTTATTTCACTATGCAGTATTTCCATTTCGTACATGAAAGGCTGTAAATTTTTCTTCATTGCCAACAAACCTCACTTTTCTTGTGATATGAAAGGTCTTGCAGCTCCAGGGCTCACTGAAACTTTTTGAATACAAGTCATGTGTACTTTACTATGCCATTGAAGGAGGTCAGCTTGGCTCCAGCCTGCCTCTTTTTTTTACTTTCCAACTTCTTTATGGGTTTTCATGAAATAGTTTTGTTGTGGAACTTTGGAGTCAGAAGTCCTGATKCCTGCTCTCTCCTGCTCCCCTGTCAGGCACCTGCAGTGTCTGATGGCTTCRTGCAGACACTGAGCTGGCAAAGACCTTGGGGAGAAATGGGTCAGGCTCTTCTCTCTAACTTTTTAGTTCCACCAAGGAGTTAATGTGAGATTTTAATTCAAACAGCTCCTCTGCCAGAGAGCTCTGACACTGGGCAGCTCTCTGTGCGCTCTCGAGTCCCACATTATGCGTAATGCACTCTGAGAGGTGGCGGAYATCTGACACAACTCCAGAAGAGGAGGGAAGAAGAGAGAGAATCAGAGTCATTAGAGGCTTCTGAACCCAGCAGAAACGAAAGCCTCACACATTCCAACTGTTCTTTGCTGTCACTGTGATTATTAACTTCGTGATAACAATAAGTTTGTAAGCAAATTTGTAGCTCAGCTGGGGGAAAGATTGGAACAGACTACATTTTTTTTTCTCTCTCATTAAACACTTCAAACACAACTGAGAGGAATTTTAATATTTAAAAAGAGAGATTCAAAAGCTATTTACTTCTGGGCAGCTTATTCCAACACCACTTCAGCTTATTTTTCCTCCCATGCATCTCTAATAAGCAAATATATGCTCACAGTGAGCTCCAGAAATCTTTGCTATTTAGTGAATACGGAAATAATCTCTAAAGCATTTCTACTTAAAGCTTCTCTCCTTTACACCCTGCTCCTGTTCTTCTCATTGCATTAATGAAGTCTTTTATTGATATTCATCATAAAAGCACAGGATTTCCCCCTTTCCAGAAGACATGCCCCTACTAATTTGGCCAAAAACCATCACCACATGCCAGGCTATTCAACTCAACAGAAGCCCACTGCAGTCGCAGGTCGTGTTGTTTTCCTCGACATGGCTTTTGCTTCAGCTGCTCCACAGAAATTCTCCATTTTTCCAGCATGAGCAGTCAGCTTTGTGAGCTGAGAGAAGAAAACAGGAAGAAGCGCTTCAAGAAGGGACCTCTTCTCTGGGATATTGGGTAAGGTATACCAGAGAGTCTAAAAGAATTAAGAAATCCCCTCAGAATCTTGAGGCAGCATAGACAGTGAAGTGGTGAAAATGAATAAATATGTAACAATAGCAAAGATATTAATGTAAATCTACTGCTAGTTTTTGACTGAATGGCTTTGTTTCACTAATGAAATTATTTTATGTATTAAGGATAAAAGAATTTCCAGTRAAGCCTCATTGATCTTACTAAACACATAGATATTCTCATTTATTTTACTTCTTTTAACACAATAACAAGTGAAGGAACAGAAGAAACATTCCTACTACCTTTGCTGAGGCCAAGATGATATTTAGAATAGTTCCTTAATTATCCTTAGTATATCCTAGTATACTATCCTAACATGGTCACTATTTTAAAATCCTACTCAATAGTTTAGGAAGAAATAAAGATAAAGCTTACTGGAAGAGTACAACGCCATTTTCAACTGTATTTCCTCCTTGAATATCATACATATTTTCTCCAACATTTGGCCAGGCAGGTGGCCAGCAGGCACTGTCAAGATAATTTATGTCTCTTGTTTATTTGAATAATTAAAGTAACAACAGCACTGGAACCCTGYGATTTTTGCACAACCCCAGCTTACACAACAATTTCCCATTCCTTCTAGTATTGTTCTCTTCTCCCACAAAAGAAACCCCACGTGTGAGAAGGACACTTTTAATGAACCAGTGATGTCCGAGGAAGTGGATCTTTGTGAAAGGGACAAATTTCTGCTCATTCAACCAAACAGAGAAGAAAACTCCGGCAATTTAAGAATCAGCCCCATGCTCTGAGTATTGAAACTCTGACACTCACCTGAGTTGTTTCMTTCTCCAGGGAGCTCCGTGGACACCCAGCTTCACCCAGCCCTGCTGTAGGCAGAATCTGGTGTTTGACTGTGACTGCACCCTTAGTGTGTGTGAGCAGCTCCAACTCTCCTGTTTCTGAAGGACAGAGGAGCCAATGCAAAAACTGTAACCTTGAATTTTTACCAAGAAATGGACAGCAGTGTCAAGAGGCTCTGAATCTCACTTCAGCGCTCACCCCATCACAGCTTCTCTGTGGCTGCACCTGCTCAAATGGAAATGAAGGAGCAACTGATTGTGATCTGGGTTCCTGTGCTAAATCTGAAGCATTCTACTAATTTTAGTTAAAAGATTACAGCTCAGAGGCCTAACATCACTGACCATACAGAGTGACTCACARCAGAATTACACTCTTGACATGTCTCTACATATTTCCTTTGTTGTTACCTTTCTTTTCTAGAGAATCCATGTTTCAGGAGATTTTCCTGAGATTCCTGTGGTCTGTGGATGTCTCCCTGTGTTACAGCAGCGTGGCTGGCCTTACAATACAACATTTGATGGGTGTTTTTATAGCTCTCCTACACCTTTTCAAAACTSTCAGGTGGTCATAAAAGATGAGAAAACAAAGTGGTCTAACTGAAAACCTTTTTTTTTTTTTTAGTCTGTAAAATAATTAGGAGCCCCAACTCCAGTACTCACAAGCCAGAGGCAAAGTCTGAAGCAACATAAATTATATAAATTGCTTTGCAGATGAGCACATTAGCTAAAAGAGGTCTGTTTTTTTCCTGCTAGGCAGAATTATTTTGCACCAGTATGGGGGAACCAAACCTTTGCCATGCTAATCCTCAGTACTGGTGGGTGGCACTCTAATCCTGGAATTGTTGTGTTCTCTGATGAGTAATGTCCAGGACTCTCTGTTGAAAGGTAGCAAGTTCCTTTAGTTAGTAAAAGATTTGAGATTGTTGTGTTCACAGAGTCCCTTCTGTTGTGTTTTTTACCTTCACACCAATTCTTGTTATGAGTTAAAAAAACCCAAAACAACAACAACAAAAAAAAAAACAACAACAACAAAAAAAAACAAACAAAAAAAATCAATCAATAGATAGTAGATAATCTGATACATGTAACATAACAACTTGTTTACTTCCTCCAATAAAAAATAAAGAATGTGCAGAGCAGGGTTAGAATTTATGGAATATTGCCAGTCAGTCACTCAGTTTCAAGAGTCAGAATATTCTGCCTGTGTTACATGCTGATTCATCACATGACCGAATATTTTTTCWCTTTATAAAAGGCAATATTTTGAGACCATACATCTATTTCTTTGGGGAAGTCCAGAGCAAAATCAGATGTCAGRCATACATAAATGAGATGCTAAAATATGGTAAGCATATCTGACAGTTCAAAATACGTTATTTCTTTGCTGTCTGTCTCAGTGAATTTCTGRAAGAGAAAATAATATTACCTCCTTTATTGCAAATTGTATTACGAGACAAAATAGTTTTGTCCTATAGCCCTGGTAATCTTCTTGTATTTCTCCTAGTAGAGAAATTGTTTTTACTCTGGGACATTTCTTGACTTGATTTCTMCTTCTCTCAACATAACAGTCCAGCAACAAAAAGCTTTTATATTGGCAGGCTTACCTGGTTTTGGAAGGATGTTTGCTGCCGTGTTGGAAACCCTGATGCCAAATCTCTAAGTTTACAGACGATATAACWGTCTTGGTGCTAACCTGACCTTTGCTTTAAGAAAATATATGTTTTTAAACTTCTCAGATAGATTTTTCTTCTGAAAAAAAAMCAAACAGCAGCCCACCAAACAAAAAACAAAAGGAGCATTGAAAAGWACTCTGTTCAGACAAATGGAATGACATTTCTGGTAAGTATTTCTGGTTTTGGTATTCTGCTTATTTTCTTATTCATCTTCTTATTCTTCTGCTTTCTTATTCTTATTCTGCCTTATTTTTTCTTAGGATTTGGTATTCTGCTTATAGCTCCAGAAAACCTATCCTTTTCMAAGTGCTGTTCACTATCAACTGTTACAGCTATTATTTTGAAAAATAATTACAAGCCCATTTATTCCCTTGCAGAGCTGCTGCAATTCAAAATTCTTTATAGAAATATGAGTGTACATGCTCATATTTATTGATAAATATAAATAAATTCCTAAAGGAAAAATGCATCTAATTTCAGTATAAATACACTTAAAAAGAAGAGGAATTTAAGAGGAATTTAAAAGAGGAATTTAAAAATGCATACAATTACAAAAATACCCCCTTAAAATTAATATTTCAAGGAAATCAATTCCTTTAAAACAGATTCTGCCATGGTAATCCATTTGATTCAAATAAGGAATTTATCTCAAATGTGAGCTACCTCTCAGTTTTGTTAGAGCAGGCCAAGCACCCCGTGTGAGTTCAGGACCCTGCGTGGTAATTTCCTTTCAGCAAGCAGCAATTACAAGGATTAGAGGYTGAGGTTTGGTGGGGATGAGGGGTATTTAGCCATTTCCCTGGCCTTGCTCTGGGGCACACAGACAGGTCCCCAAGGTCCCTGGAGCCTCTTCCACCAGCAGGCACCAGAGCAGGTCCCTTGCAGGCTCCAAATGTCGCACAGCACAGGTGACACTCATTACGGGAGCCACCGGGACATAAAGGAGAGCAGGATTACTGCTGATGGTGGAGTGCCAAAGGTTAGTGAAAAGCGGGATTGTCTGCTGGACCAGGGTAGATAAGAACACAAAAGGGCACAGAAATGGSTTTGAATGCAGCCACTTATCAGCGTGCCTTTTAAACGACATTATGCTGTGCATAATGGTGTGCTGTTAGCACTAAAACTGGGAGTCTCCTTTTACGAGTGCACTAATTTATTAACATCAATTCGTGTCACCTTTTTAGCATCTCCTCACCTTCCCTGAGCCAAGAARTAAGACACCAAATCAGGTAAATTCAGGCAGAATTCAAGTGGCTCTAGTTCTTTTCAAACAATTATTGCTTTCTGCTGATGTAGCTCTCTGTTGGCTGCTGTATTGTTTTCTCCACAATAAAAGCAAAGAAGCACATATAAAACAAAGATGTTTATGATTTGGAATAAATCGTAGCTTTACAATTCTTTATTACTGGAAACCATCCAATTATTATGCAAAAGAATAAAAAAAAGATCATTTATATACCATACTGTTAAATTTTATATCGAGTGATATGATAAAATAGCCAACTGGGACAATGGGTGGGGAATGGGAGGAATGCCAGATTTTATTTATGTCGTGTTTATAGTTAGCTATGTTTATCCTTTTTTGTCAGTTAAAGGAACATTAAATAGAATTATCTTGGATTTATGGCAAGTAATAAAGCAGACTTCTTTTTTTTTCCATGAATGCTCAATTAGATTAAAGTATACAGTCACAAGAGCAAATATGCACCTATTTATGATTCCTTTCCTGAGGCCATCCTCATATTCCTCTCCCGAGACTGCGAGAATCTGGAAGACTTTGGACAAAACAGTGCATGTGTTTACTGTAGCACATGTGGAAGCAAAATGCAAGACTGGTAGGATTGAAACATGGACTTCAGCGATCGTGAAAGAGAATGGAAAGGATACAAAAAGAAATGTTAGCACCAGACTTAAAGAAAAATAAAAACCAACTGGAGATTTCTGGAAAGAACTAACATAAATAAATAATATTTCAAAAGGCACTATCACTGCCTGGTATTTGTGGGGGAAGACTCAAGGTTTTGTTTAACCTTTGTGCTGCCACGATTCACTCGTGCCTAAAGGAGTGAGGATCCCAGAAATCCTTGGTAGAAGGCGCCCAGAGAGTCTGGCTGTGTATCACTCTGGCACAGACTCTGACATTTTGCTCAGAAAGGGATCTGTCATCTAAAGTCAGGGTACAGATTTGCATCTCTTTTCCTGGAGCATGATACCCCCCAAACTCTTTTAAAATGTGAAGATGCCATTTCAAACCACACCTGGCGTCTTTCTTTCTTACTTCAGGGTTGTGTCCTATTTAAGAGAACACCTTTGTGAAACAAGGGAAAGGGAAGCAGGGTCAAGTTTCATGTTTTTCATCAAGGTTAAACCTGCAGTTGAAATTTGGGGATTTAGTATTTGCTGYTGTGTATACTCATTACAAGATAAAGGAAAAAAAGATCAGTTGTTTGGATCAATTCATCTCAAAACATTCTGTGAGGCTTAAATTCTGGCTCAGTCTATTGAATGCCATTTTTTGATTAGCTGATAAAATGCCTGGCCAGTGCTGTCACAAGAAAAAAAAAGGAGTAAAAAATCCAATTCATTAAGATCATTTTGTGCRGCCTCACATGCTGTCTTCAACACAATTTTAGACTGAGCTGAACTTGTTGCACAAGGACTTCACCACACATCAGGTAGGCAGCACAGTGATGCTTCTCAGCTCCAACACAGAGAGGTTGCCTAAAAGGAGCTTTAGCTGGGAAAATGCCAGAMCTCCTGGGACCCAAGCAAGACAGGTAATTGATGGTGCCACGGCCAGCAGCTCTGGAACCTGCTGTTTCTCCTCATTTCTCTTTAATCCACAGCAGAGCATCATTCATGCTGTAATAATAGCAAGGATGAAATTATCACACGCGGTACTTCCAAACAGACTTCTCTTACTGGCAAACAAGTGCAGACTTTCAGGATTCTGCTTCAGTTTTATGCCAACAAATTGGAAAGGTGCAAACTTCTCTGCTCTTTTATTCCTGATTTTTTTCCATGCCTCTTTTGTCCTTTCTATGTGTCTTACAGGGAGGTGCAATCAAGGAGCTATTGTTCAAAATTTTATCCTTCATACTCAAAATAACTGAAACAATAGGGCAAGTTTTAAAAATCAACTTGCTTGCTCACTTTGTTTAAAGTTATCTGACAATCCCTATTGCTTCAGATGTTCTCAGTTCATTTTTATTATGTGTTTTATTATGATGGCCTAGGGTGCAAGCCATTGCAAAAAAATCAGTTTTATTTACCTAGCACAGCAAGGTAATATATATTACATACACAAGTGTTACATGTTTCTACTCACTGGCGTAACCCAATGTGCTTTCATTTGTTATCAGTGCAGAAATATCTGTGATGTTGGTCAGACAGGGAGGGTCGTGGTCTCTCCACCCCGAGCCAGGGGGGCTGACAGGAATCTGCACACACTGAACTCGAGTGCAAAACACTCAGACACYCCAGCACCAGAACTGCTCTGTGTCACACAGTAATAACCTGTTCCAGCTGCTTTTGTGTGTTGAAGACTCATAGTCCTCCAGGGTCTTCCCCCAAATGTACACACAGAATCACAGAATTGTTTTGTTGGAAAAGAGCTCCAGGATCATTGAGTCCAACTTTGATCACCACACTTTCAACCAGACCAAGGCACTGAGTGCCACATCCTTGAACACCTTCAGGGATGGTGGCTCCACCACTACCTTGGGGAGCCTGTTCCAGTGCTTTTCAACCCTTTGTGTGAAATTTTTTTTCCTGATGTCTGACCTGAACCTGCCCTGGAACAACTTGAGGCCATATCTTTTGTCATTTGTTACCTGGGAGAAGACACCAATTCCCACCTGGCYMCACCCTCCTGYCAGGGAGTTGTARAAAGCAATAASGTTTCCCCTGAGCCTCCTTTTCTCCAGGCTGAGCCCCCCCAGCTCCCTCRGCTGCTCCTCACCAGATTTGTGCTCCAGACYCTTCCCCWGCTCTGTTCCCTTCTCTGGACACTCCAGCCCCTCAATGTCCTTCTTGCAGTGAGGGGCCCAGAAATGGACACAGGATTTGAGGTGTGGCCTGACCAGTGCCCAGCACAGGGGGACAATCCCTGCCCTGGTCCTGCTGCCACACCATTGCTGATCCAGGCCAGGAGCCATTGGCCTCCTTGGCCATTTGGGCAGCGCTGGCTCATGTTCAGCTGCTGTCACCAGCACCCCCAGGTCCTTTCCTGCTGGGCAGATTTCCAGCCACTTGTCCCCAGGCCTGTGGTGCTGCCTGGGGTTGTTGTGACTCAAGTACAGGACCCAGCACTTGGCCTTGCTAAACTTTTTACTGTTGGCCTTGSTCTGTCAGTCCAGCCTTTCCAGATCCTTCTGCAGAGCCTTCCTGCCCTTCAGCAGATCAACATTCCTGCCTAACTTAGTGTTATTTGTGAAGTTACTGCAGAGTACAGATCATCAGTAAAGGCATTAAATAGGACTGGCCCCACTGCTGTTTGCCCTGGGGACCCACAGCTTACCACACAAATGGCTGAAAAGAAACAGGGAATACCAGAGAACACTGAACCTGTAACTAAACAATATCCCTCTGTATCTGGAGCACCCACCTATGCTCTGTGTGTCCCTCCCTGCCAGGATGAGGAGCTGTGCCATCCCAGGGCAGAGAGATTCCTGCTGGAGCAGCCAGCTTTGCCACMGGGCTGTGCACAGCATGGTACCCCCCAGTTCAAAGCACAGCATGGTACCCRCCTGTTCAAAGCATCTCCAGGGCCCTTTGCTCTTCCCTGCTGCTCCCCAAAACCAGCAGCAGTGGTGCTGGGGGTCACACCAGGCAGTTTTAGTTTAGTTATACCTGTGTTGTTTGGCTGAGAGACAAACACCTCCCCAGTAGTGAGCACAAATAAAACACAGAGCAAACACAAAGCAAACCTCATTTCCTGACCCTGACGACTCCTGTAAATTGTGTAAAGCTTCATTCCTGGCGCAACTGTGTAAAGCTTCGTTCCTGGCGCAAAACGCCTCCTTCCCCAGAGTGACAGCACCTGGTGGCGTCCCAGATCTTCCCTGTTTGGCCACTGAGAAAATAACAAATTAAACAGTCAGAAAAAAAGGTGGAAAAGTTAGTCAGCAAGGGACATTATGGCCCTCTCTCCCTCAGCAGTGATCAGTCTGTCTCCTACAAAGACTCAGTAACARTGCTTTTGCTAAAGAACAATAACCTGCATAAAACTTATTTGTGGCTTAGGCAGTTTAAGTAGAAATTTAAGCCATCAATAAATCCTCTTTTAAGTTTTAATTTAATTTAATCTTCTCCTTGGGGCATGGAGTATGCACAGGAAGAAACTGTTATTATATTTTTCATGAGAGAGGAAAAAAAAATTGGGGAGACTGATAGGGATGTGGAGCAGTGCTGAGGAGGGGGCTGGGGGAGTTCAAACTCCTTCAGGTGAACCCTAGAGAGAAAGTGACTTTTCGGCTGATGGCACCAGAGATTGTGGATGAATGGAGGCAGATCATGAAAGCCAGATATCAAAAGAGAGATCAGAGCAACCTATTAAAATGTACATTTATATTGCTAAATATTTTTAGGGTTGCTGAGTTGAGACAGCTAGCAAACAGCACATCATGGAGAGCATTGATTGAAAAGCTCACTGGGTTGGGAAAGAATTTTTCATTTCATAAGTCATTTGCTGTAACCATTCCAAAAAGTCAGCAGATTTTTAAAATTAATGAGAGTTGTTCTGTGATGAAGTCTGGCTTGATGGCCACTTCCTTCCCTCGGTTTTCTCTGGAGAACTGAACTTCATCCTTTTGTGCCATTAGAATTTTTCGGTCAGTAATGCTAATTTGTTTGGCATGTATACAGCATGAGAAATTATCTTATCCTGTKTGTAGAATCCCATACAGATACAGAGCTTTCCAGAGATTTTACATCCCACCCCAAAGAGCTTTTTCTAAGGAGCTGATACAATATATTKAGCAAACAGTGGAGCAGGAGGATTGTCATTACAAATTGCAACAACTACGTTTTTTCAGCTGTGGAGAAGTGGAAGTCTACTATTTTTTAAATTAATRCAGTGTTACTATTTATTATAATTATATCCTTGTAGCTATTTAAGTCTTCAAACAAAAGATAAAAATTCCCTGGTCATGTTCCCCTTCTAATGTGGAAAACAGACACTAGATAAAAACAATCAACATGTCTGTTACTCAAAATGGGCATTTTCATTGTTCTCCATTGATCACTCTCCAGTACCAACTTTAATTTCACTGTAAAATACCTCAGTATACATACTAGTGAAGCCAAAGCTACTTCAATAAATACCTGCCATCTTTTTGACCAAGCATGGATAAAACCAAAAATCTCATTTTCTTAGTGTATTGCCAAACATKAATTGATTTTAGCAAATTTTAGGAATCTAGATATGCTTTTTCTTCTACARAATGCAGGCATTTGTTTGAAAATGAAAACTAACAGGACTTATTTCATTACAGACAGAAATGTCATGTGAATATAGGRTTCCTGCTCATTGAAAGTTTTCCTTATAGTGAGATCCAGAAAAATCTCGAGCACATGACATGTAAAAGTGTGGAAGTCTAACAAATAATAATTAACTCTTAACATTTGGCAGCTTGTGGGAAATAATGTAGTTACTAATGTTGTACAGAGAACCAGCAAGGGTTGTGACGACACGCCTGTAATCTGCAGCCTGGATTTTTGTCCTGTCTGAGCTGTTTTCTCTCTGTTGCCTGTAAGAGAGRTCCCGATGGCCACACTGCAGAAATTGTGGGTCAGATGGAATAAAGGCCATCCCTTGCTGCTTGTGCATCAGATGCAATCTCAGCTCTACACTGCATTGCCACTGGAATTGCTGCTGCCCACAGCCTCACRAGGGCTGGAGATTTCATTTTCCCTGTGTTTATTACATTTATTACATTATGTTAACAATAATATTGTATATTATGTATATCCTGCTGCTGTTTGTCTGGCCTTTTCCTTCCTTCACTTCAGACACCAGGAAAAATAGCGCACTGATTTGATCAACTAATTTGCATATGCATTTTACTTTGCAAATTATCTCACTATTCCAGAGCTTTAACCAGTCTGGACCACAATCCTAGAGCAGTCACAACAACTATTTAGCTTTGTCAAATGAATGAGCTTTTCCCAACTTCTATTTTTGTGTGTCTTACTGAAACAAATGTAATTATGAAGAAAATAAATTTCCATGACAATCATTCAAGAGTTGTAGTTTAATTCCTAGCAGTTTAATATGAGTTTTAATTTCTAAAATTTGTTCTGAGTGAAATGTAAACAAAAATAGAAGCTTTTAAGACAATTTACTCCACAAATGTTCTGTTAACAAAAAATAAGCCTTTCTGATTCTCTTTGTCAACAAAATTTACACATTTCATGTGTAAATGACACACAAATGTCAACAATTTACACATTTCACAATTAGGAATCTGAAATCTAAAAAGTTTTCTTTAGTAAAAAAACTTACWAGAGGATATATTTGAGGGCAATTGACCTAGGCCAAAATCGGCAAACTTTTCTTATCTATTTCTATATACCTCTGCCTCATATGGTCTTCTTTTTGAAGAATCAGAAAAAAAAATGTCAAGGAGAATCAGAAAAACATGATTATGGAAATACAAGGAGGGAAGGACAACAGAAGGGTGGAGGTGAGAAGAAAGCTGGGAAGCACAGAGACGTACAAAGAGCTCACAGATTTTGGCCAAACAGCATCCTCMTGATGGGGCACAAGAAACAGCTGCAAAAAACTTCTTGTAGGATTCCTGGCAGCTGTATTTTCCTGGTTCATCCTGTCATGGTGCAGGTGTTCTCCTTAGCTCAGCTCAGCCTCCCTCAGTGATGCCTTCCCTGTGTGTTCCCCAGGTGTCCGGGCCACTCTCATTCCTCGGTGATGGAGCACAGGCAAAGCTGGAGAGAGGAAAAAAAAATCTGGGTGAAGGCAGGAAGGAAGTTCTGCTGCACTCCTTCAGTTAGTCCCTGATGTTCCTCTTTGGGCGCCAGGCACAGACCCTGGCACTTCCCTTCTCCTTTTTCAAAGGTTGTTGTACCATCCACTGCTATTCCAACACCTTTTGATTCTTTTACTGACATCTTTAATRGGGAAATTCCCCCCAAAAATCTCACTATAAAATTTTTTGAATGGGAGCACAGAAATTTCTCTCAGTTTGCAACACAGGAGCTGTTCTAGGATTCATTTCCTCCTCATTTCAGGGGATACCAAGGTTCCTCTTCCCCCTCTATGACATTTGGGACCCCGACTGTGTGTGACCTCCCCCTGTTGCCCTGCACCCATTCTTTGGGAGGGAACTCTGTCTTTTCAGGCACAGGAACACATTTCCCRTGAACATCATCTCATGCTGAAATCTGCAGTATTTGGGGACATCCATGAGAGTCCTGTGGCTCTTCCTGACCCTTCTCTCCTCTCACAACCCCGTGTGTGCCTCTCCTCCCAGCGCAGTCACTGCACTGTCCCCCCAGCCGGTCTGTGCCAGACACCATCCCCCTGGACCCCCCTCTCCCCTCTCCAGACTCTTTTATATGGAAAGTGCCTTCCCCCCACACTGGTCCCGAAGTTGCTGCCCATTCTTCTCCCTCCCAGGCTGTCTCCACCCCGTCTCCCAGACWGGACCTAATCCCCTACGCTTTGTCTGCTCATGGACTGGAAACTCTTCATGTACGATGCTGCTGCTGTCACGTATTTGCTCAGTCCGAGAAGTCATTGCTTTATAAAGGACCAAAACCATTGCTTTGCCTTCAGAACTCTCASTCTATTCAGGTACCAATTCAGATGCTATTTAAATGACAATTGGGTTCACAGAATATGGCTTCCAAGTATTTTAATTTGATTAGGAATCAATCCTTCTTAATTACTTTTACAAATAATTTCCATTTTCCAGCTGGAACTAGAGATAAGCTTATGTGTATATATTTTTTGCTCTGAAATGGAAAATAAAAAAGGTTCTATAACTGTGTATCTGATAAATTGGACAAAAGAGAGATGACAACTTTCAAAGAATTTAAAAGCACATCTGATTCTGGTAATAATCCCTAAAAAAATSCCACTAATCACATTAACAGAAAATAATCTGTAAAGAGGAAAGCAAATTAAGTGTATGCTGGAGCAAGGGAGAAGTTGTATAATTTGGGGGATAGATAAGTGATTAACCCAGTGAGATGACTGGGTTAAAAAAAAATCAGAAAAAGCTCTAAATTCACAGCAGGTGTCAAAACCTGAAGATGACACTGTGATACTTTTTACTATTTTACAATAAAGACATAGATGTGGTTCGTTTAAAGGTATTGGTGAGATAGTCCATAATATGCAAAACCAGGAAACTGAAGTCAATTTTATTTAAAAATCTTTATCTCTATACTGCTTAAAAGGCAGTCATTTGAAAAATTACAAGAAACATTAAAATATTATAGTGCATGTTTAAGTTTTTGCCCCTCACACTCCCAAATGTGATATTAAATAACTTTGTGGAGGAGCTGTATGAGGAATAACAGATACAAATGTATTAAATTTTAACCATGTACAAAATCCAAGCCAACTATTGCTGTTTTTCCAGGTCTGTAGTAGAAATAGTGGGAGCAGCTACAGTGCCACACAAAGAACAGCTGTGGTACAGTACAAAAGAAAGAATAGGACAGGGAGTGGCTACAACCAAATGTGTCCTAGGAAAATGATGTGTCTGAGGGTATCTTTTCCTATTGACTAAAAATGATAAATGATTATTTAAGGATATCATCAGCTATAATAAATATATATGAAACTCATGTTTCTTCCCCATTTGCTCCTCTGAAATATAAATGGAGCAAACCTTGTAGTTGTGTATAGACACACTTCTTGCTTTTATTTTTTTWAAATTTGTTGAAATTTCTGCTGGAATTACAGGCAAAAGATTCCCATGTCCCATGTAAAAAAACCTGTCGTATCTTGGAAAAGAGATGGTGTCCAGTCCTCAGCTGACTCTGAGGTGGAGATCTTTTTCCAAATCTGACAAAGCACACCGCTCAATCAGCTCCACAGAAAACCGTGTCCCTGTTGCACCTCTCTGCTGAAATGCATCATGAACACAGCTCTGAAAAGCAGGCACTAGCCATGATCACAACCCTCTGACTCCCAGACAGAAGAAATGACAGTTTCCTGGCTGTTTCCTCACCTTCTAACCTCTACAGCTCACTCCATTGCCAGTCTCTTCCCTGCCTCTCTGGGTGTAGTCCCAGTGCTTGACTGGTCAACATGGAGACAGAATTAAATAAGCCATAAGAACAGAAAAACAAGATCCTGTGTTTGCTCTGTGACCAAGTGAATACAGAGAACCCCACCATAAAGCTGCTCTGAACAGAATCTTTTCCACGCTTACTATTACACCRAGTCAGACTTCTGAGATGTTTACTTTTCCTTTGCTTCTGCTGAGATTGGACATTGATTTACAGTACRTTTGGCTAGGATTTAAATTTAATGCAACGATTTGAAATTCAGTGTCAAATGGGGCAGCTAAAATAAGAAAAATCAGAATAAATAGAAGTTAACATTTGTACTGCCAGTGCAAACACACATTTTAACTGTTCAACCATAYAGCCTATTTAGCAAAATGCTTCCTAAACCTCATTGAGATGAACAGGGCTTAAGTACATACACCTAAAGTTAGGGATTTGTTGGCTAATATTTACCTAGATTCAGGTAAGTATTGGGTTTTGACCAATAACTCAGCATAAAGCATGCACGTGACACACAATGAATGTTTAGTTCTTTAACAATTAAGCACCTAGTCCAAGTTATGTAAAAACTTCAGGATATTTCCAAATGCATGCACCAGCCAATTCCAGAGGTAGTCAGGATAGGATCCAGGTGAACTAAAATACCCTCTGTGTGGTAGTTGTAGCTGGAAGTGCATTGTGAACAGATAAATTCACAGCCCAGAACTCCCAAAAGCACTTGCCTCTACAATTACAGAATCCCAGAACAATTTGGGTTGGAAGGGACCTCAAATATCATCCAGTTCCAACCTCCAATTAGATCCAGTTGTAGACACCTATTGCACACACACAGCCCTGTCTGTCCCCATTGGTGACAGATAACAACTCCAATCACAACGGCTGGGAACAATGCATCTCCTCTGCCGGGTGGAAAAGTAGATTTGCAGTGTTGATTTAAGGAAAAGAACTATTTGGAAGTCTTAAACTGCTCAGAAATARGTATATCCTTATTTTTATACTGGAAACTACACCATGTTGAATGACAGCCTCTCTGCATAATTGTTGTTTAGTTAAAAGGACATAGAAGCCAAATTTGAACTGTGGGGTATTTTTTTGCTAAACAGGTCCGGACAGTGAGCAAAAAATTGAAGTTAAGACACATAACCATACCCATGTATCCATATGTACACAACATTTTGTGTTTAAAATACGAAGATTCATTCAGACAGATTTGCATTTTGGTCATTTTGCTATATGGTAGATATGTTTGCTTACAGATTYTGCACTATTCAGTAAGGCAACAAAAGAAAAAAATTAGTTCATCAAGTCAGTAACTGAATGGAAGTGTGAGCATATAATTTCATTTTTTTTCTCTTTTCTCCAGCTGATTTCAGCACACTGAGACAGTTTCACGCGTTCCTTGGACTCCTAAAATGGCTTCAGTATAACCTGACACAGACAATTTCAGCCTAACAATAAAGGAAATCAAAATACATAATGCAGAATCATTCAGAGCTGCTGTGATCTCAAAATCCCATGCCCTTTGAGAAWCTTTCAAAATAAATGAAATGTTTTATTAATTCTAACAGCTTAATGTACAGAACTAATAGATGTGTAGTCCATTCATCATAAAAATCTTTGTCYTCTCCCATAATGCATTAATTTCTTTATACAGACAGATTGCATGGCTATGTTTGTATGACACTTTTTTCCCACTCAGATCAATTCTAAGACCTCTGAACTAAAGAAAATCATCTTTCTAAATGGAATACTAATTTTAGCTAAGCTGCTTTTGAAGACTATGCTCTTTTTTTTTTTTTTTTAAAAAAAAAAAAAAAAGCCAAAGCTCCATACAAAAGGTAAAGAGAAGAGGGAGAGTGTAGCTGATGAAATGCAAATGAGGCTTTTCTCAGACAGCTGGCTGCTTTGGGATGACATGTGTGATGAATGGCTCTTAAAACATGAGCAGGCATCAAGCTCCAATTCAGTGTCAGACCGGCAAAAACAGCAGCATTACTGGATGCTTCCTTTAATTAATGCAACACTTCTGCATTAGTCCGGACACTGCCGATAAACGGGAGAGAACTGGTATCGCTGGTAATATCAGGAATCTTTCAACCTTGAAGCTGGGATGCATTAGCCAAAAGCTGCGGTATCGTAAAAGGTTTAATTGTATTTGTAATGTACCAGTGCACCATGACAAAAATGGGAGATAGTGTAGGCAGGACAGAGCGAGCCAGTGATAAATGAGTGAGAGTGAGCGATTATAGAGCAGGGAGGAGTGTGAAAACAGACAACAGACAGCGGAGGGGAAGGGGCAGGAATGGGGGGTTGTGATAGCAACAGCTACTCTAACGTGAAAGGCAGGTAACGAGGGAAACCTGGTTGTAGTTYTGAGAAGGGCTACGAGCACAAAGCAGTTTAACATAAATCTTCCCTCCTGGATAGGTTTCATTGACAAAAGTGAGATTTACCACCGCACCTACTTCTAGCAGGACTTCCTGGGGAAGGCTTCGTGAGCCAGTTATCTGCTGCAGAGCCTTACAGCCCACTAAATCAAACACACAGCGCGAGGTTTTCTATTAATTGCATACCAAAGTAATGGGATACACACACTGTTCATCCATTGTCCTGAAAATTATGTTTTCTGCCACAACACACCATAAAACTCCCWTGCAATTTTTACACTGTCACATAGKCAGCAAGTGTATGTAATAATAGCAAAACAGCTTTCCTGAAATTATTTGAAAATAAAGACTAATCTTCCACTGAAAGTATCAGAGACTTYCCCACAGCAAAACTACAAAGCACCCATGTGCAAGGTGTTTTGTGACTGTCATCTGTTGCAAACCTTTCTAAAGACTCCATCTTCCTAGCAAGAAGGCTAAGGCACATAATTAAGATTAACTGCAAGTTCTGGTGAGGTTCTTGAAAATGGTCTATGCTTAGTGTTTCTGAGAAAGGTGAAGTATTCCCGTAATGTACTCAAAGTGATTTGCTGTTTCTTGATGACACCTTTATTCATGTGGTGCCCTCTTGAAACCACTCCAGTTGTTCTCTCCCTTTCTCGTGCACACATGAGAGGCATTTATTGTGTACACCAAGTATTGACTGTGCAGTTTCAAAACTGTGGGTTTTTTTCTCCTTTTGATTAAACTTTGTTCTTTAAAGCCAAAAAGGAATAGAAAACCATTGCTTTCAAAATGGACACCAAGATGAATTATTGTGAAGGCTTGTTTTAGGGCTAGAGGAGAGAGAGAGGGAAAAGAGAGACATTGGAGAAAGAAACTTTTTCAGGCATCAAAACCATGCTGAAACTATATAATGTGACATGGCTTATTTGACCACAGTACAGAAAGAAAAAAAATGTCATTCACATATATGCTTTTCTTATTGTATTAGACCACAGGTTTATTAGTTAAGAAACTACCATATAGATACATACATATATGTATATATCTATACATATAGATTTATGTCTTTGAACTGAGGCTAAAGACATTAAAAAACCTTCATAACTTTTTTCAAGTATATAGCACACTTTCTTAAATATAAAGGACTGTATAAAAATATAATATAGATTATCTATAGAAATATAGATATTTAAGTGGTTCKCTTCACTAAATTTCTACATTGTTTTCCTTATTAAAATATTTCTGTAGCATTATGCACAGRTATGTTTTAATACTTACAGAAATGTCTGAATGCAAGGTAAGCTGTCCAGTGTTATGGCATGAAAATTCTGCCCWGGAGGAAAGGGTTAGGGGTTTTGTTTCTTGCTTGAGGCACCATTTTTTGTTAAATCTCTTAAGTCTGGTTTTAAATTCTGTGTCTTAGGTAAAACCACAGGTACCACAGTTTAAAAACACCCCTGTAGCTCCACAAAGTTTAATTGGAAAGCAGTTTAGTATTTCTTAGTAGGGGAGTTAAACAGAGAAGAGGGTTAAAGGCTTTGGGATCAAACTTTTTTGGCTAAGACCAAACAAGTTGGTCCAAACAAGTTCTCAAACAAGTTCAAGAGCCCCCCCCAAAAAAAAACCCAATGAACCAAACAGAAAAACCCCAAGGTCCCAAACCCACAGCCCTCATAAATTGCCAAATTTTACACAGATGGACCATACTATCCGTATTTTCAGACCGATGACTAGCCATAGAACTGAAAATGGTGGTCCCAGTGTTTCCCGTGTGCCTGTTTATTTCCAAGGCCCAGTAGCCATCCCAGCAGGTTTATAATCCTGGATGTAAAATGTATTGTCACATCAGAAGCTTTTCCCTTGATGTAGGCACGACATCAGTCCACTGGCTTTCACAATTTTTCAGGAGAAAACTCCATTATAATACAATGAATGAATTCCAGTATTACTGGAATTTTTTACCTAGTCATGAAACAGTGAAAGGATAAAGGCAGTCATGACCTRGCTTGTCTCAAAATTGGCAGTCAGTGCTCAGTGTAATGTGCATCTGTTCRGGAGGTCCATTTTCATTCTTAACTCCCCAATTTCCTGTGGTATGCTTTAGCTCCTATATTATTYACAAAGGATAAAGTGGATATATTCCACAGGATAAAGAGGCTCTGACCCAGTCATTCTCTTCATCCTGCCATGGGGAAGGCCATTTGCTGCCCCTTTTCCTCCCTCCCTCGTCTGATATTTAATGTAGAGGATGAAGCATTCGTTTGTACTAAATGAGAGATGCCATCAGATGTGAAGGGTGCCCATGCAGCCAGGAYTGGATAATGATATGATTGGATAATGATATGCTTGCTCATGCTCACTGCATCGGGAAGTTTTAATAGGACCACACGAGGATCAGGTGCTAATCGCCGGAACAGCATCAGATTGTAGCACACAATTTGGCTCACTCCTCCTGCAGAGCATCTATTTGGTGCTTGTGACTGAATTCCATCCATCCCTGAAAATCCTGGAAGGCAAAATAAGAATAGGAACAGGATTTAAAATGTCCCCAACTGTATGGCTGCATGTTCATCAGGTGATTGTACCCACACTCGGTGGTGGTTGGGGTGCTGGCTATGCAGGCAGCTCCCAACAATGCCCCATTGTGCCCCTCTCCCTTGGGATTTTTCTTGGACAGCATTTCCCACTAATGGATGCTGGTCATGAACAAACAGCTATAAATCACTTTGGCCAAGTTAACCCAAAGGCATGCGCCAAATTCTGGTGTCAAACTGTCTAACACACATTCCCCAATAAATAGAAATGGTTTTTTAACAGAAAACAAACAGCCAGCAACACGGGCTGGGATGAAATCATCCAAGGGCCACGACAGACCCAGATGGCTCTGGATTTCCTGGTACAGTCCAGAGCCCAGCCCCGAGCAGTATGGAGGGACACATGCCTTTGCTGTTCTGCTAAAACAAGAAGTGAGATCAAGCACAAAACCTTTGATGAATACAAAATATCCTACAGATGAAGTGTTTATAGCAAAGATTTTGATGTAACAATTGCATGCAGAAAGAACAGAGATATATAAAATACATGGTTTATATAATAAATACTTCTAGGACTGTGCTTTCATTATTGCCCAATCCCCTGTTTCCTTGAGATCTCATGGTAGGATGTAAAGATGTTCTTTATAATCCAGTTATATGGCCTATAATATTCAATACTGACAAGAAGCCAGGAGTCCAGCTTAAGTAAGTTTGGAAGAATGTATATATCTTATAATTGTGGGCTGAAATCATTCTGGGGCAGAATTTTTGTGGAAAAGTTTCCAAGATTATTTTAATAGCAAATGCTTGAAACCATAGACTATCCTGTGTATTAAAGAATTATAAGCCAGGCACCCAATCAAGAAGCTGGCCCTGTTTTCCTTGCACTACTGCCTAAGATAAAAAGCAAAAGGAATGTGGTATTTTTGTAGCACACAACAGTTATAAATTATATGTATTTTTTGTTTCAGATGCTACAGATTTCAGAATCATTATAAATGGAGCCTGCAKCTGGATGGGTGATGACACTTACATGATGTCACATTTCAGCTGGATCTTCATCATGAAAGTTTTTCATTAAAAACTTTCATGAATGCTATAAAGTTTTCAACAGAAAGGAGGCAGAGAGAAGTATRACTGTATACTTTAAACCTCTTTAAACAGAAATACAGTAATTGATAAATCCTTTGGAGCAGATGGTCTTCTAGAYGATTTAAGAGATATGGGGTCCCTGGGAGTAATTGCCCCTGGAACATCAACAACTAATTCCCATTCTTCACATGTTCCAAATTCTGCATTCTCTGGAWTGCTGCTAATTGTTTTACTTTGGGTCTGTTCTCAAGAGAAACCTAAATAATTTCATTTCACTCAGAAGTTTATTCCTAATCACCGGAACAACTGAATTTGGTATCCAAAACTACATTTTCCACGTTCTACTTATTGACCATTTTACATGCTTGAGTAATCACATCAAAATTATTTTGAGGGAAATCAGAGAGATGTGCCACGGTTGGATCACTTGTGTAATGCACAGATGATTTCACACTGCCCCTGCCTCCACAGAAGAAATTAGTGAGAGYAGATAGGAGGTGTGTGCTGCAAAAGGTGATGTGAGTCAGAGTGCACAAATGGAAATCAAAAACCTTGGTARTTGGCCTATGGCTAGTCATTTCATYCTTTATGGRCATTTTTATTTAGATAATAACCTCTTTTTGGATGAGGACTGCTTTGTGCYGTGTGTTCCTACAGTGCCGTCCACAGTGCTGGCCTTAAATCAGATCTCTGGATGCAAATTAAATAYAAATATAAAAGATCATGAAATACAACATCAGTGATATTGTTATCAAAATTTATCATCATTTTTCCTTTCTGCATGTCCTGAAATTGCTCTGCATTCAGATTTGAGCCTAAAACCATTTACATTTTTTGAGATGAGAGCATGAAAAAATCAACTATTTTTACCTACAGGAGCAGATTAATCAAACTCAAAGAGACATGGAAAGCAAGATTCAAATAGACTTTTTTTTTTTGTTTGTTTTGAGCAGCTAGCCTAATCCCTCCTTAGCAAAAGAAGGGGCATGAAACAAGAGCCACCCAGTACAATATGGGGAGTTTAYTTGGTTTAGTCAACAAAGCACCTTTACCCTTCTAARAGAATTCCTATTGCCAAGATTGCTYTTGTTGTTRTTTTCATTTTACAAGTCTGTTTTGACAAGACATTATGTGACAGACAGCACTTGCAAAAAAATAATAAAYTTATAAGTCATCTTTATCCATGATACTTTCATAACTTGCTTGGCATAAAAAACTCACTGTGCTATCGTAATACTACTCCATCAATTTTTAGACTAATCTATCTGCATTGTATCCATCACTGCATTATATGCATCATTACACTGTTACTGTAAAAAGGAAAATTAAGGTGTGATAAGGCCTAAACATCTTCATAACAATTTCAAGTTTGTGGATGTATAAGATGTAATTGTCAATTACAACATATATTCACTTTGAATAATAGCCTGTTAGAAAAAAACCCTCAAACATCAGTTGTGCCTGCTTTCCAGTTGTTTTTTTTTTGTTTTTTTGTTTTGTTTTGTTTTTTTGTTTTTGAATCAGGTTTTGGCTAAGACTCTATTCCAGTTACAATTACCTGGAACTAAGTGGAAAAAAAACCCCAAAAAACAAAAAACAACAAAAGAAAAAAAAAAACTCCAGCATTTTTCTACTTTTTCTCCACCTTTTTCTCCCAGATTTTTTCATTCCAAAACTTCAAGGTCAAAAAATACAAAAACCTACAAATCAGTTACTCTGTTGAGATGAGTGTAATACACAGTGACTTATCCAAAGACCAGAATGTTTAAATTTTGGTCCACTTCTAGCAAATGTCTTACTCATTGCAAGACTAAAAAAATGGGGGGTTTTTATCAATTAAGAGAAAAGCACCATTCTAAAGAGAAATTTCCTTTGTTTGCAAATAGCCAATTGCTCAGGAAAAGTTGGACCTCTGAGTATTTTCTGTGTTATGATATCTGACAGCTGGTTTAGACTGCAAAAACCCCCAGGTCAAGATGTTCTCTCAGTGTTGAAGTAACCTTCAAAAGTTCCAAAACATCCAGCAGACCTCAACTTTTTCYCCTTTATTTCCCTTTTCTCAGGGGTGAAGCCGTGCTGGCGTCCATCTACCTTAATTAACTACTTAGCTCAGTTCTTGTGCCCATGCAGCAAGATGGATGAATGTTATACATCACCTCACCACCATCAATTGCTCACCCCATTAGAGCAGAGCAGAGGAATATAGACAAATGATTTATTCATCAAAAAAGAACAGGTTCAGCTGACCTGAAAAATAGTGGCAAAACTGGGTCAAATCCATCAAAAGGTTTCCACTGGATTTTTCTCTCTCTCCCACATGTTCACATTCCCTGTGAAAGCCAGAAGGCCTGGCACTTGGTTTTAGGAGTACCGTGATTGGGACAATCATGGAGGAAATGGAAAGAACCAAAATCTTCTTCTTAGACCCATTTCTGCTGCTCCTGCTAGGCCCAAGCCATCAGGCTCCATGGTCTCTCACCAGACCCCCTGCTTGCAGTTATCCTACATGGTGTGGGGTAATACCATCTTTACTGAGGTCCAGAGGAATGAAGATAACTCAGCCACAACAAGCGAGCCCAGTGCTGGAATTGCTGAAATGTCAGTGCCCCAAGACCCTGAATTTGGGTYTCCTGCTTCTTATCAGCCTCAGGTCTGGGCTGACCAAACTTCCTGTAGCTTTCTCACAGCACCTAGGGCCATGTCTTTACCTCTGCTGGTTGGCATTAATTAAAGATTCCCCAAATAGGGCCAAAGTATCTGCTCTGCGAAAGGATTTGATTGAGCCAGAAAACGTTAAGGGAGAACCTTCGAAAAGTTCACACTGATGAGAAAAACCCAACTCTTTGTCTGTTCCAAATGTTCAGATCACAGGGCAGAAGGAAGAACAGTTCATCTCTGGTGCTTTGCTGTCCCTTCCTGAGTCGCTCTGGTGAGTAAAAATGCAGGTGATCCCTTCCAGAGCAGCACYGAGAGCATTTCCCACACACGCTATGCCCTTGAACGACAGGTAGATTGGATTCTGATTCAAACTAATTTGCTCACTGTAATGAGATGTGATATCATCACCTAAATATAGAAATGGGTATTCAGTGAAGATTTGAATAAATGCAGGAGTGGAAAAGAATGTCTCTTGCCTAGCCATAGCCCTTTTGAAAAACCAGAAGTCTAATAATGGGAGTTGTTTCTTCTAATGCTTCTAATGAGATAATATTAATAGCTTTCAATCAAATTAACTGCCTGATTCTGAATACCCACTAACTTGTATCCCGTACTCATTTTTATTCATTTTTTTTCAGTAAGACATCTTGTGAATTGACATTTTTAAGGACTGTGTTCCTGAAATAAAGCTAGCAGATCCTATTTAGATTGTCATCGCTAAAAAGGAGCAAATTCTCAGACATTTACCACAGKACAAGAAAGTACTTCAGTTATTTTGACAAAGTATTAAAAGCCTAAAAAATGCTGTTCAAATGGAAGATCATAACAGATTCTGCCAGTAATTTCCCAAAAGTATGAACATTGTTCTCTRTGATATAAAAATAGCCACAGATGTTCACTCTCTTCCTTTCACTATCTGTGAACATCTTTTTGCAAAGTGTTTTTAAAGCTCTACAGAATCATTTGGAAAGAGTCAMCAGCTTGGGCAGGTCTGACTGCACAGGCTGGAAGAGGCTGGAAGTGAGACATGAGAAGTTATGTTGATGGTGCTGGACTGTTGATGCTGAAGAAAGACAAAAAYAAATTTAAATTAATTGCCTTTCATGGCACATCTTTTTTTCTTCAGCTGAGTCCCAAATCAGAAATTCATCCCAAATTCACATAATCACTAAAAGCCAGTATTTGAAGCATACATAAAGTTCACAGATTCGTGAACATGACCAAAATGTGGTCAGGCATTTTTTGGTAAGATTTTCTTGGTAACACAAGCATGTAACCTGCTCTTTGGAAACACTTTGTCTAAATCTTTAAACCGACTAGTCATTTTGTCTCTTGCTGTTCTACAACTTAAAATAAATAAACTTACTGACAAGACAACTAATTTGTTTCCTTGATCTATCAGAAGATGTTTGCCTATAGTACCTTCTAATATTTTATACTCACACTTTCTAATTTTTATTTAATCACAATTTCTAATATTTTATACTCACACTTTYYCCTTTTCATTTTGATGTTGGTTACTAATTTAACAAGAATTACAGGTCAAGTAATTATTATGTTTTTTTACTTAGAAATTTTAAAGCAGGATGAGTGATAAGAACTGTTTTCCCAAAGTATCACTGGTTTATGATATATTTAAAAGATAACATGAAGAGAAAAAGAGTACAGCTCTAATAACAATGTTAACCATACAGTTGCCTCAGAAAGTCACAATTTGGTCAGTTACGTTTGCCCCCTTGTTATTCACCAGTTCCTTTTCCCTCTACTTTCCAAATATTTCAGCACATGTCCTTCATGATCCCTGCTACACGAACAAACACAAACAAAACCCCACCAAACACCTGGGTGGTTTTCTATGTAGATTTAAAATCAAGGTAATTTCTAATTCCCCCATAAAGCTGGGAAAACCACACTGAGCAAGACTTGACATTTGTGGTGAATAATGACTCCTTTGATCAAAATGAAAAGGTGATAACAAAAAAAAACACCTAAGGGCTTTATGCCATTTCTACCCAAGAGAATGAAGTCCAGAATATATGAGTRTGAAAAACAATGGTATTATCCATTTTTGCATAAAACCTTCATATTTATAATCTCAAGATTCCCTTTCATTCTTCATAATTGCTATCGACCTAATTTTGTAAGTCAAATTCTGACATAATTGAGCTGCTTTTGAGAGGAGAAAATTCCTCAGCAAGACTYCTTCCTTAATTCTTGGCTCTCAAGAAGATTTTTCTCTGGTTGAAGAGACTTTCTATTAGAACAAAAATAAGCTTTGCCCAGTGTTTAAGGCATTTACACTGTCACTTAGGCTGGGGCAAGTGTTTTTTGTTCTTACAGTCCCTGTGTATCCACAGAGCCCGTTGTGTAATATTGCACAAGTTTGTATTTCCATATATATAGGCCTTGATTCTGTTCTCAGATCCATTTGGACAAAAGCCCTTTGTCTGTGGAGAATACTCCCGATTTTGAAGTATGGCCATCTGTTGGGAGATTTTAAAACTAAGGCTGCGTGACAGTAACTGGTTTTCCTCACAATGGAAATGCCATACAATGCTTATTGCTCATTGTACTTTGGCTGCCGTGGAAGTTGTGGCTGAACTGGATTTTTATTTTGTGTGAAAGTTGTGGGGTAAGGGACTTGTTACACAGTCAGTGGAAGAACAAACGTTGCAGGTATTTGGGGTAAATGTGCCTCCATACCRAAAACCACTGATGACATCTGGCTGTGTAGGAGCTGCCTACCCAGCAGAAGCACACATAGGTGTCAAAAGGTGACATTTACTTTATTTCTTGTCAAAACAATGAAAATTATCCCCCTTCCCCCTTCCATGTACATACCCATATGCCCTTTTTTTGGGGTTGGCTTTTTTCTGGACAGCTGCACGGTGAATTAACACAAGGCCCAGTGTATGGACACCGTGCCACTCTTGTGTTGCATAATCTCCTTCTCCCAGGTGGTATTAATCATTAGCCAGTTGCATTGAATAACAAAAGAAAATCCATAAAGGATTAATCACAGAAATTAAGTTTGGGGTTGATTTCCAAGTAAGTCGTAATCTATACTGAAAATGCTTCATCCAAAGATAATTGGCAAATTTTTTTCTTTTCTTTTCTTTTTTTTTTTTTTTTTTTTTTAATCAAATGTGGAAGTGAATGGCCGTGAACAATAAGGATATTCTCTAGCTTCATCACCAAATGGTTCTTTTCTGGTCAGGATGAAGTCCTTTATCAGTCAAGGTCTCTGAAGCTGCCTGCACACTGTGCATTGAATTAAAAGGAAAAAGGAAGCTTGCACATGGAAGTTTATTTGTCATTACCCTCCATTTAACTTTATTTTGTAGCTGTGCTAAATGAGCAAGGGCTGCTAGAGGAATGAAYATAGCTTATTTCTTAATGGAAAAATACTCCCAATTTTGCACCCACAAGCACTTCCTTTTTCATAACCAATCAAAACAAGGATTTAGCTCATCCTTTGTAGAAACTGCTACTATATTCAAAGACTCAGAGTTACTGTAAGAAACACAGAGATGTTTTTCTCCACATTACTTTCAACTGACTGAGCAATGGAGTCTCTTGCTGCGGCACATGCAGAGAGAAATCATTTTTAAGCAGATCATGGGAGTTTTTCACAAATCATCTAAGTCACAGAGCAAAGGTAAGAATTATGATGTCCCATTTTTAAGTGCTGTCATGCAGCAGAAAAGTTCGGAACAAGTTATTAAAAATTGTATAATATTAATGAATTATTTTTCCAAATTTCAAAACCAGCYACTGATTCACAAGGGTGTATCAGTAGAGTACATTTTTAGTCATCCGATTAGTCCATTCTAATCAACAAATCACTTTAGTATAAGGCTGATTGGAAGGCTTTGCTCACCTCAAATAGAATAAACAGAACAGAATAAATCTATCATAAGGATAACAGTGAGGGAAGACAGATTTGAACACAGCCAGGCCTCAGTTGCATGAAATCTCACTGGTACCATTTAGGTTTTCCATGCAGACCACAAAATCAGAGCTGTTTTGTGAGCAGACAAAAATGYGTCATTTTATCTTGTTCTTAGATTTTAAAAACCCAAACAAAACAACAAACCAACCTAAAAAAATAAATAAAGCACAACAGACATAGACCCTGTGTGCTTTATGCAGGTACGTGTKTATTTTTAAATATTGCATATAAACACAAGCAGTGTTACATTTACTGGCAGAAATGTGTCTATTAAATTCAACAGAATTTAAGGAAAGTCAGATGATGAATTGCAAGCAGCTGCATCTGTACTGCACAGTCAGGATTTTATAATAACCCTGTAGGTAATGTTTCTCTGGATAATTTTCTTATTCAGCTAAAAAGAAGGTCCTTCTTGGGAAAAGCTCAAGAATATGTCCCATGGGGAATTAAAAGAGATTTGGCCACCTAAAGTTATCAATTAAATGTTTGATTTATATCCTCAAAAACTGGCCCTAGCCCTAATGATGCCTCAGAGCCATGCAACACAAACTTTCCAGCAGAATAATCCCCTACATACCTTGATATGAGGCAGCAGTCTCACACCTCAAGCATCTGGCCTGATGGTCAGGTGTTCAAACATAAATTCTGTAAACACAAAATCTGACAGACGTCAGAGCAGCTCCAGAAAAAGGTAATGAGCATGTGAAACCCCAGCCTAGCCCTCAGAGTGCTAATTAAGGCACTCCCCTGGGAGGTTTCAGCTCCAATCCTCTCAGATAAAGGATGCTGAACAGCATCCTGAGTGTCCTTATCAGCCAGAGACCATACAAAAAGAGCACCCACACCGTGTTTCACAACATTGCCCTAGTTCCTCGTTGGTTTTAAAAAGGGGACTCTCACCCAACCTCTGTGGGGTATTCCAAGGGTGTAAGAGGAAGAAAAGGCTGTGCATTATATCCTATCCAAGAGCAGAATTTCCCATTAATTTCTGGAGGTGACTGACTCACTGTCCTGCATTTTTACARCACCAAAAGCTCCTCATGAACCATACTATGAAGGCTGTGCAATGTTTTGATATTCTGCAAGACTCTTCCATATTTAACTGTGATAACACTCTAATTCTCTTTTAATAGCTAGGGGTTTTTTTCCCCAAATAAGTGTAAATTGTTAATTTGGCCATATTTCAGGCAAACTAAACATACCCAGAGAGCCATCAAAGTATCACAGTATTTCAGACCATTTAAACACYTTAAAATGTCCATTACAAAACAACTGTTCAGGGCCATAGTAACACTCAAATTATGTAAAGAGAGAGCTTTCATTTTCTATGTGGTATTTATGTGAAAAAAGTTAAGTGTCAGAGACGAAATAAAAAGCAAGTGAAACATATTAAGATATTCAGTGTCCCTGGTGCTCTTTTGGGATGTCAGCTCGTGCAGCTCCAAGGAAGCCACAAATGTTCTCTCTCTGTGCTGTGCAATAGGTGTTGCTCGATCACAAACCTTACCCTCATCATTCCTGGATGAGAATCTGATGGACAGATCCTGGTTGCTATCAGGAAAAATCCTGAAAGTGCCCTTCATGTCCGCTTTTGTTTCAGAAGGAAACATTTCTTTGTTCAAATTACTAACACTGCCCATTTGTCAGAGAGTAAAGATCTGGCCCTGCCCTTCTTCTGGACACACTGCACCATGGAATTTCCTTTCATTATTCAGTTACTAATTCCACCTTGGGTTTTATGTCYATTTGCACAGGTAGCTGTGCAATCTCACCAAAAATGTTCTGTGTTCCAGGAGATATCTGTGCTACAACAGCTGTTTTATATGTTGGTCACAATGTTTGCTTGCTTATTAATCCTAAATGCTAAAAGTCTATTTTTAAAATACTCACCAGGAAAAGTTAAATTATTTTATATAATGCTCTGCTCAGGTTGTAAAGGTGCTGCTTATGCTTTTGGACTTCAACACTTTGGCTGGTAAAATAAAGCAGGTAGGAAAGTGTCAGAGAGGTGGATATAAAAATACACTGCCTGTTAATTGCTAAATAGCCCCAGAAACCTAATAGCACTTGAGATCCTCTTTCTGGAAGTGCCTCTGAATGGAAAATTTGTTATTCCGCTTATCATTTTCAGACAAGCTATTCAGACAAAGAGAAATCCCACTTGCCAAGAAGTCAACAAAGGTTATATCAGATGCAAAAGACCAGAAGAAATACATTGCATATTCTCAGACTTTTAAGATGTCTGGATATTATATTTTTTTTCACTTTCACCTCACTCCTTATCTTTGCAGTCAAACTAAAGAAGAGTATTTTGCTGACAAAAAGGTTTCAAAGACTGTGCTAATAGCCTGAACTCTTCTCTCCCTCTCTTCCAGGTGGTTGCTTCAGTTTCATGTGGTGCAGTGTGCTGCTGTTGCATTTGTCTGGCAGGGCAGCTTCAAATGTTTAATGCTCTCAGTCTGTTAGTCAATTATTTCTTTGTCTCACCACACACATAGATACAATGGCAGGGAAAKGGAAATTTAAACTAGTCAGAGAATTTCTGAAAAATAGATARCATAGAAGTCACTTGCTGTAGTAAATCATACCCTGACATCTTAATGTCTTGCAGTAATGAGAAAATTCAAAGTTATTTCTAGTGACAATTGATCATACTACAGTCTTCATGAGAAACGTTAGATAAAATGGAAAAGTGTCATGTCCATCTGTTGAGAAAATACCTCTAAAGCAAGTACAGCAGAAGACACCCTAAATCACTTAATTGAACCTTTTAATGAGATAAACCCAATCAGATTAGATCCTAAAATTAGACTCTTTATGATTCTTGAACTTCTGAAAACATTTAGCTTAAACCCAAAAATATCCAGTCTGTTTCCCTCCTTTCCTTGCAAACAGATTTGTTCTGCTTGGATATGCCAACATGAAAGAAAAATGGTATAGAAAGCAGCCACAAACAAAGAAAAACTTCACACTTCAGAGAGTTCTTGCTGATGAAGACAAAAGAAAGGTGTCATGARTAAAGAAGGGAACCAGGGGATGAATTCTTTTCTGCATATGCTTTTCGTGCAKTTCCTACTTTTCATCTGAAAGCTCTGTGGTGTCTTTAGCAGTGTTGTTGACATCTTCCATGAAAATAACATTTTCAGACTCATACTGCTCTTTCTGAAAGCACATCAGCTGAAGAACATGAGCAGCACAGAAGGAGGTAAAACTGTACCACTCTGGCCTTGCACGAATTCCTATCACTGGAGAAAAAACGAGCATCAAGACATAATTTCTGTTTGACATCAGACAAGCTACTTCTTCCCTTGCTGACCTGTGCAGTGTGAACTTCTTCCCTGTGCAGTGACCAAGCACTGGGACAGGCTGTCCAGAGAGGGTGTGGAGATTCCCTACCTGGAAATATTCAAGATCCAGTGGTCACAACTTTGGCAATGAGCTCCAGACAATCCCGCCTGAGCAGGGAAGTCAGGCAGCGTTCCCTTCCAGCCTGGCCTGTTTTGTGTGCAATCAGTGAATGTTGTCCTCAGTGCTGTGGGGCACAGGGGGACAAGGCAAWGCCACGTGGGTCAGGCAGTGTGTCTGTGGTGTCTGGCTGGGGTTCCTGCAAAGCAAACCCCACAGAGGCAGCACCTCTGCCGACCACCTCCACTGTCAGGCACTTCTGTACCTCTTTCCAAGATTCTAGTTTCTGCCCCTCCTGGCAGCTCTCATTCTGGCACTGCCATTGCAGCGCCACAGCGGGGAGAGAGACTAATGAAAGGTTTCATGGGGGATTAAATGCATAGCTGAAATTTATTWTTGTTATCATTTTTTCCTATGGCAGTCACCAGTCAGGGCCTGGGGCCACTGCGATACAATCTGAGTAGGCACAAAGAAAAAGTTGGCCAGGGACTCCCTGTTGAAAATACAGTTTTGATTAAGAGTGTTTAATACCTAAATCTTATTTAGAGGCAGAAGAATTAGGTTTAAATCAGAAAGACTTGACTCAAGCAAAAGTCAAAAGCAGCATTCCTACTGCAAAATTGAAATCTCACGTGACATGAATGTCAGATGTGTCAGACAAGACAGGAGAGCCGGAAAGCACCTATTTACAAACATTTTGAGGGTGRAAAAAGTGTTTTCATAAAACAGAACAGATAAAGAGCAAACCTGACGACCTGTATTGATTTATCTGTAGAACTCAATGCAAAATCTTAAACCCCTTGATGCAGTAAATAATTTTGAATTATACCAAACTGAAACTTCCATTGTTTTCCTAAAGTTTAACACTCACTAGATAGATATGTGCTTTGCTCTGCACAATCTATGATCTTGCTGAAACTATAGGAAAATGAAATTCTGATCTTGTGTTTTGTGGCRTTCACTTTGTTAAGTATAAAAATGTCTGTGCCATAAGAAATTTCTCACTGTTATGACTTCACCAAGAGAAAAAACACTATAGCGGGAAAGCCTTTCATCTAAAGCTACCCAGAAACTTCGATATCTACATCACAATTTTGAACCARAGCCTAGTTTCCATGAACATTATGACTAACTATGTCAGGCATCAATTCTAGCACAGTTCATGGGATGGGTATGTGGTGTGTATTTGTGTGTGTGTTTGCAGGGCAGAGCCACCTAAATCCCAGTGATCCTCCACTTTCCTGCACTCTAGAGATGACAAACCCCTCAGAAAGAGCAGCTGCGCTTTGGGAGCAAAACCCAAAAAAAAAAACCCGCTCTGAGCTCAGTGCGTCACAAACGCCCAGCAAGGTCACTTGGGGGTGCTCAGACGGTCAGAGCAGGCTGAAGGCCATCCCATTGTGTCCATCCCATTACAGCCAGCATGCCTGCCCTTCTGACTGCAGACCCCACAGCAGCTCTTCCATCTGGTAATCCACAGAAACAGGGTTTGGTTTGTCAGGCCCTGATTCACTGGAGCAATTTTCAGTCTTGYGGATCTTCCCAGCTGAAGGTCACGCTAAGAGATTGATGCAACTGAATTCTTTTAATATCTGACTTTAAGCAGGACACYGAGATCACTGCTAAAATAATGTTTACTAGGGAGCTATTGCATGTAGCAGGGATTAACAAAGACAGTGAAGGAAATAAACACACAGAAGGGAAGACAAAAGGAAGTTTTTCCTAAGACACAACTAGAACTGCACAAAGGCAGTGCCTTGAACTTGCCTCCTTGCAAATTAAGTGCATTCTAAGTGATATAATTGCCTGGCTGGAAATCAGAAAAGAGTACATGGTAGCTGCCAAGGTTTGTTGTTTCAACGGAAAAACGCTGTAAAGAGATTTCGAATGGTGGCACAGCTCAGAGTCTCCTTTTGTGCAGAGCTGCTTTGTGAACATCTTGCAAACATAGCAACACATTTCACTTTGAGTCAGAACACTGGGAGGAGTGCCAGGCTAGCCCAAACCAGTTTGGTTACCTACATCCCTTCCAGCAGATGTCTTTAGAGTGTAGATGCCCATAAAGGATGRGATGTGATCAGAATGCACATTGGTGAGCAGGGAAATGGCCCATTCCATACATTACATATAAAACTGCATCACAAAGAGTTGTTCAACAGACATTGCTAGGATTTCTAACTGCATAAATTAACAGCCTTCCCCTTTAAATCGAGTTCAGTGTCYCCTTCCAAGCACGCCCAGGGCATCATTTCCTTTGTCTCTTCCCACCCCTGGGAGGCTGACAAAACCTCGAGCTGATTCCAGCCTTCCTTAYCCAATCCCATCCTCTGTAATTCCTTTCTTCTGGTGCTTCTCCCACTCTTTGCCTTCCTCCTCCCACCTCTCTGCCCACCCAAGGACATCTYAGCTCCAGTTTTCTTTTTCCTGCCATGGTTCCCTCAGTGGATCCATCTTTTGGAAAATTCAGTGCTTTTCTTTCTTCAGGAGCTTGTTTGGCTCRTCCCTGCTGACAGCACACCCCATCCCCTCAAGAACAGCGAGGGGGTGGCACTGATCCTTCTGTCCCTGCCAAGCTCTGTGGCATCCAACTTTTTGATGTTGTCTTGAGGGGCCTAAGAATAGAAGCAAAGTGTGCCTCTGCTGCGGGCACTATTTTCAAAAATTTAGAATGTATATGTTACAAACCTCTCTAGAGACAATTTGGATGTTTTTTGAGCAGGTTGAGAAAAGCAGCACTGATGACAAAATGCCACCCTCACTGTCACATGCACAGTGGCACTCTCACTGTTGGAGGCAGATGTGGGGAGATTTTTTTTTATTGCAGCGGAAGAGAGAAACTCCTTTTCTCTGTGCCCTCTTTTCTTGAAATAGCACAACAGTTTTGCATGCTCCCCATCATCCATCATCACCTGCAGGGTTCTGTGAGCTCCCAGCACAGATCTCCATCACCTGCACTGCAGGATCAAGTGCCTTTGCTGGAAAAGCAGCTGTGGCTCTGGCCTGTGAGAAAGCAAACACTGGAACTGCTGAGAATCACTGCGAGGAGCCAGCAGCAGTTCAATTCGGCTCTAGTTATCCCTCACCTCCAAAACACTGTGGAAATCCTTTCCAGGAATCTCCAGTCAAGGGCCATGAGGAAGATCTGCTCTGGGAAAATGCTCTCCCTCCCCTCATCCTTCCTCTCACAGGGATAAGCAAGGCTGCTGCAGATCTCCTGCTGAGGGAACAGGACTGGCTCTGTAGATCTCTCCTGCTTGACAGGTTGCTGAAATTTCCCTAAGGAATCTGAGAGAAATAAGTTGAAATGAAGTGCTATAAATGTGAAACAGCAGAGAGTTTTCTCAGGTAAAGACAGGGCATTTTGTATAGCCAAGGGGCTCTCTTCCTCCCAGATTGCAAAGGTCTCCTGTGCACAAAAGCAGTAGCAAGCTGCTGAAAGAAAGGTTACATGCATTTAAAATGTAGGCTTAGGGAACTCTCCTATAGGAGTTATTCCTGGCTCCCGCTAAGATTCTAAATATACCATTCTTTGTGTATGAATTTTACATATGTTCTTGTTAAAGGAAAGGTCACACTGCGAGATTGCTGTATTTTTACATTTCTGGGTGTAGTGGATTCCAGAGATGCAAATTTCCCCTTCAAAACACTACYAACTATCACAATTTTTTGCCTGAAGAAACAGCATCTCTGGCTGTTTCCAGCTGATAGCTATAGATCAGTGCTGTTTGAGCATCATTTGATCTACTGAGATGGCTCTAAGTGAGCAGAGCTGATGGTTTTGCAGAGTTCTAGTTGTCTGCTCGGGTTGAAAGCTAGTTGTCTGCTTCACTGGAGATAGAAGCTGAAACAGCTGATCAAGACCGAGATCTTATTTGAATAGTTAAACACTGGCTTCATCTGAGCATTAACTAATTTGCATGGCAAAATTCCAATTTGCCATCTATCACTTCAATGACAGCTTGTGAGGCAGTAGTTCAGCAGACTTCGCTTGCAGTGTTAGATTTCTATTCAAATCAGGAGAGGAAGCATATGTGGAGTGTGTGTGTTGGGGCAGTCATTGTGAAACACACACACGGAGCATCCTCAGCACCCAGAGCTTCGGATCCGAAACGGGGAATATAAAGAACGGAAATTATTCCCTTCCATCAGAA
>NW_026623517.1:243999-248218 GCF_030028575.1 Malurus melanocephalus | reverse complement strand
GCCAAAAACACAACAAACAGCTAACTGTTTGAATTCAACAGAGAAAAAATAAATGATATGTTATGATTTTCTCTTAATCCATGCAGTAAATAATTTTGAATTATATCAAATTGAAACTTTCATTGTTTTCCTAAGATTTTAGGCATGTGGAAATTTAAATTCCAAAGGCATGTAGGAAATAKAAATTTGTTTCCATAAGCATAATAGATGCATTCCACTGGCTTGTTCCTTAGAAACTACAAATGTGCCACAAACATACACACACGAAAAAAAAGGGATTTACCCATTTTCCTGGAATGCAAAAAGCCCTGGGCTTGTTCCCTGGTTTGGGGTGGCTAAACCCCCCAGTTACAGACGCTATTAGGGGCAATCCAAAATCTGCTGTTATACCACTGCCAGGTGTGTGGGGCCCAGAAATGGGATGAGATCTCCTGTCTGAAAACACAATCTGCTTGGGAAGTGTAGTATCCATTGCAAAGCCAGCGTGGTTTAAGCCTGTAAATTGACAGCTTAAAATTAGAGCAATTTTGGGAAAGGAGAGCAGCGGGGACCAAAGCACTGTTGCATTCAGGCTGTTATTGCAGAGCCAGATCCCTCTGGGGTTACTCAGAGCCTGATTACTACARAGCCTGGGTACCCTCTGAGACCCCCTCACAGCCAGGAGGGTAACACAGCCTCCCATCTGTCCACAGAAATTGGGAAAAAGCTGAATTTTGGCTTCACGGAGGTTTAAAATTGTTATTTTCTTGCTGTAGGGACAATCTAAATATGTTGCTACTCTGTTCCATATCAGGGTTAAACAATATACACAAAATTTGCTCTGAAATAAACACACATTCTATTCTCACCACTGTCCCAAGTGCCTCTGCTGCCTTGTATGTCCCGTGGCTCCCAGGAAGTACCTCAGTTTTGGACTATGAAGATATCCATGGCACAGCATGGCTCTCACTGTGTTTCAGACACTGAAAACTCCAGGAGAAACCTGCAGAAAATAATTAACTGTGGAGACAGCGCGGGAAGCCAAGTGGAGCGGTCAGCAGGCTCTGCGGGAGGCTGGGGCAGAGCAGCACAAATACAAACGTTCTGCATCACTTGGCCCCGAGGACAGGGAATTGCTGGTCCTGGATGCAGTTCCCAGTGCTGATGTGCCCATTCCAGATCCTCAGTACAAACCATTTTTACACCAAGGTACCATATCCCCTTCTTTGCATGCAGGTCGTGAGCATGAGCCTCCCAAGAGCATTTTCTATGTCAAAATAAATGCAGCCTTACCCAAACCAGATCCTAAGCTTTAAAGCAACACTTCTTTCATTACCCTGGTAGAGGTGATCCTTCAGCACCACCAGATGCTCAGAATCCTGCAGGAAGTGGAAACAAACCCACTTTTTTTCCTKGAAAACCAGTGTAATGCCTTTAATTTCATGGGGCATCAATGCCAGTGGCACACACTGGTGAAACAGGTCTGTTTGTATTCCATATGGGAGCACTCCAGAAGCTTGTTGCCATGTTTATGCATGCTGTGGTCCCTCTGATCTTTTAAAGGAGGTGGATCAAATGGTCTTTTAGCTGTTTTCATCAAAAACTTAAATATGTGATCCTAAAAATTACTACTGTGCAAWAACCTAACCTGGAACTATGGGTGCAAGTCACAATCCAAATGACGTTTTGCCAAAAAACACAGAATGACCAACTCTTTCCCATTTCACAGAATCATAGAAAAGCTTGGGTTGGACAAGACCTTAAAGCCCATCTCGTTCCAATTCCCCTGCCACAGTCAGGGACACTTTCCACCAGATCAGGKTGTTCAGAGCCCCATCCAACCTGGCCTGGAACACTCAGGGWTGGGGCAGCMACAACTCCTATGGACAGCCTCTTCCCATGGCTCACAGGAAAGAATTTCTTCCTAATATTAGAAAGAATATTTCAAACTCAAAATGCTGAATTTGGTATAGTATTTATTTTAATATGTGAATCCTCCTCACTCCATTCACTCAGGTAGATCATGATGAGGAACTCTGCAATGATCTTGTGCCAGAACTTCTGCAGTAGGAAAATTCTGCCCTCTGTGTGTGTGTGCATGTGCTGGAACGTGCCTGGTTCCAGTAAGACATATATTAAAAAAAATTAAGAACATGTGGGAGAAAAATCAGCTCTTGAAGCCTGTGGTCGCATTTCAGCCTTTCCATTCTTGCGAGACACATTTGGAGAGGAAATTAAGAAACCAAAACCAAATACACACAGAGGGAGAAATGAGCTTGGATGTAAACACACGGCCCTCGAAGAGCAGATGGAAAAAAACGCAGCACGGCCGTGTTTGCCTCTGAATTTAACCATCACTGGTGATTAAACAGGTAATCACAAACCCACACAGAGACTGTGCCCTGCTGAGTCGCTCTCAGCACACCAGGACCACGCTTGCGCTCTCTRGGCTGTTTGCTCACAAAGAGGAGCTGCTGGCTCTCCCCTCTTCTCCCACAGGAGATRGGCATCTTGCCAGAGTTTCATTTTTGAGTGCCATTGTTCACCTAGGGCTTTAGCAAAAAAGCTTTTGCTTATTTATTACTAATCCTAGCCTAAGTGATGATCTTTTTAAATCCTTTTACGCTTTAAAACAAATTTGTCAGACAATCACACCAAACATAGTGTTCCTAAAAACCTCCAGCACTTATTTTTTCATTTAATAGGTAATTCTGTAATTTGCACATCCACGGGTTGCTTTACTGGTTCATGAAACCTGCTTCTAGGAGCATTATTTTGTCAAAATATAAATTTTACTCAGGTTGCGAGGGCTCTTTTCAACACGTTTTTGTTAGTCATGGCTTTGACAGCAGAGTAACAGAGGGRAACAATTTTTATTGCATTCTTCATCCGTGAATCTTTGTAAAATGCTGGTGTATTCATATATTATACTATTCACATTTTTATTAGGCAGAATGCATGTTTTTAATATGTAATAAAGTGTTTTTAGCAGAATAATTTTCMTTTTTCTTCATGATTTGGTATAAATTCAGGGTATAACCTTGACCAAAACCAGTTTGAGAGACACAGGGTAACCTGACCCCATTCAGTATTGTGGAACAATAGGAAATTAAAATAATGAAAAAATTTTATTAACATGAAACTATTTACTTGCCATTTTACCAGACTGGAGTCAGCAGAAAACACTTGCCCAGCCATTTGCAACACACATGTCTGAAAAACTGTTTGGATTTTTCAGAATGAAGCAATTGATGTAACAACAAATACCAGCAACAAATCCACCCAATCTTCAACTCCAGTAGCACAGCTCTTAAGAAAACAAACGGTCAAAAAAATCCCATTACCTACTTMTATAAGAAGTTTTATCAGATTATTTAAATACCTCATGGAAATGAAGATTTGCTGCTGAAGTCTCTACATTCCCAGCCAGAAGTGGCAGAGGACAAGAAGACTGCAGAAACTGTCAAGGCAATTTTGTGGTTCCAGAAACACAGAAACCATTATCTCGTGMTGGAAAAGGGAAAATCAGAACTCAGCATCTCTGTACTGTGATTGATTTTGTTTATCTTTGTACCAAGAAAGTTTACCTTCCAGTATCCAAGCAGCAAACATCAAAAGATGAAACATTTCTGTAACTCACCAACTGGCACAAACCCTAGAGAATCTGAAGGGGAGGCAAGTGGGAGTGAAGAAGAAAGATCTGGCACATKGGACAAAGAGAAGGAGATCCAGCTTCCTTTCTTCCAACACCCTGACAGCCTCTCAGACTGCCAAAGCCCTTCTTGCCCTCCTTATTCCACAGGTTTACCCTGGGTGCCTCTGCCAGCAGCGAGAGGCAAAGAAAAAGCTGCTTTGAGGAATTCCCACCTTATCCAGCTTCATAGACAGAGGCAAAAAACACCAAAGAAGCTGATGGGGACTAGCAGAAGCCACTTTTTTTTCCCATGAAAACCACAGCAAATCTCCAAACCCTCAGCAGGGAGAAGGATTAAACCAAACCCTGGCATTTTCTGTCTCAGCAGCACGCAGCACACACAGAAGCTCAGACTCTCTTCCACCCTCCCCAAGAGAAGAAAATGAACAGTCAATATATAGGAACATGATAAAATCCTAAATCCTGTGAATTGTCCTGCAACACCTCCAGTACCTGTATGGCCCTGCTGGTCCCAAGAGACCTGAGTGCCCAGTGGTCACCAGTCAAAATAAAAACTCAGCCCGAAATTGGGGATATTTTTCCTGA
>NW_026623517.1:241662-243984 GCF_030028575.1 Malurus melanocephalus | reverse complement strand
AAAAAAAAAAAAAAAAAAAAAAAAAAATCACAGAACTTGAGAGCAGTACTTTCAGCTGCACTTGAAATCACTGGATTAAAATATGATCCTAATCTGTTCTCATTTATAATTAAACCAGTAGACTAAACCATACTGGGTTAGGTATATTATCTTTGCAGAAATTCACTTCTTTTCAATTACATATAATTTCCACTTCATCTCTCCCTTATATTTATTCCACAAACAAGYCATTGTGTTATTAATGATTCAGAGCTCCCCAAATCCATATGTTTTATGGATTTCATGTCAAAGTGGACTCATAATACTTTAATGAGGAAAAAGAATACTATTTTACTGAACTCACATCTTACACTACCCAGCCAATAGGCCTGTAAGCAATTCTGATTCTGTCCATAACAGCACCATGGAGATTACAAAAAAGAAATAGGCATTACCACATGCTCTGCCTCCCCATCTCTCAATATGATTGATGTTTTCCTGCAAGAGCTTTTTTAAGAACTGGTATGTTTGTAGGAAGCTGTTAATTCCTCTCTGATAGCTGTACACCTACRTCCAGGTGAAGAAAACTCTTTAAGGTCTCGTAGAAGGCAGAAATCAGGTAGGTGTTAAAGCAGGACTATCAGTCACTTTAGCAGTCAAGGGAATGTGATTSTCCTCATTTTTCTGAAACATGTAGTGTCCCTGTGAATGCTCAGAGATTTAGCTGTTCACGTATTAGAATGACATATTCAAAGTAGTGAATTTCACATWAGCAATGCAGATGGAGAAAGGAATAATCTTGGAAGATTAGAAGGTGGGAAGGCTGATGTTGGGAGAGTAGGATGAGAGTTGGAAATCCTAGACAAAGCAGAGAAGAAGGTTAGAAGAGGGGAGGAAGRGTGGTAATAGCAAATATGTAAAGTTAGAAAAAGAAGGAAAAACTCCAATAGAAGAAAAGGCTGGAAGATGTAATAAAGAACCTAAAGCAAAAGGACAAAGATTAGCAGCTAGCAGAAACATTGAAATGTTCAGATAGCAGCACTTCAGTGGCACTAACAAATAAGAAATGTGTTGTTATGTACAAAGTTGATGCCATTTTCTCACAGAAAATGCCCTGCAGTTGTGCCAGTTGCTTGCTGGGCGATCAAGATACCAAAAYACCTCCTTGTACCATCCATGTGAGATCTACTGCACACACAGGCTCATGAACAGAAAAGTGCTGCTTAGGCTGCTTGGGAGATAAGGAATTTGTGTAAAGAAGAGCCTAAGACCAGGGAGGGGGACTGAAGGGATAAGGAAAAAAGTCTCAGGGATAAAAAGGAGACGTTTGAGAGACATCCGTCTTGAAATTAGCAGTTCATTAATTCTCAGCTTATTTTCAGCCTTTGTGGAGATTTACCATGTGTGACAGCTACTCAGCCTTGTAGTCTGATTAGAACAGTTTTCCAACCACCAGCAGCCTAAATTGCCACCCAAACCCCATCGTTTTGAGCAAAGTTTGCTGAGCTGGTCACCCTCTCACAGTGTTTGGTGCGCTGAATTGCAACTGGCCTGCTTTTCTTCTCATATCACTGCTGACAGATGAGCCTGATTATCATCCGGGATCCACCTTGCTCACGCTCATTTGGACAACAAAGAGAGCAACCGAACTGAAAGAAAATTCCAGGAAAAGTAATTGAAGGCAAATTTAAAATTTCAATAGATTTTCCTGGAAATTTGCCTAGGAAGCACGTTGTTTRCATATCCTCCTCCATAGAGAAGTTTGAAAGCACATCCCAGGATGCTGCTAATGCTTTAGCCCCTGCCYGGGCCAGGCTTCTCACAAAGCTCCTGGATGCTCTAGGCCAAGATCAATTTGTCAGTGCCAGGTTGTATGATGATTTATGACTGCAGCTGAGTGAGGATGCTGCTGTGCTCTGTCTCTCCCTAACTAGCTGTGTTGAACTTGAGCCATCCCAAATCCCTCACGGGTGTTGTGGATACGTGCTGCAAGTGGCTGAAGCTGTTTATTGAATTTCCGGGTAGAACTCGAAGGGAAAATTGGGAAGAGAAGATGTGAAACTGTTCAAAGCTGCACTGCACCATGTTAAATGTATTACAAAAGGAGCCAGGCTTGTCTAGGAGATGTGAAAAAGCTTCTCAAAGTCAGAATTTTGTCTGGCCAGGATTTTTCACATCCCACGAGTTACCTAAGGAAGGAACACCTGAACACATACCAGATACACCTGTAAAAGTGGCAACAGATGTTTTAACAGGTACTCAAGTGCAGGCAACCTGCTAATTACTCTGCTCTGTGTGAATTTTTTTGCCCTGATTTTCCTCAAGAAAACAGCAAAGTAGTAG